>NC_092865.1:6801901-6816504 GCF_032062135.1 Pyxicephalus adspersus
GATCAAGAAGATTGGCATTTATGTTCTCTGCATAGAAATGAAGAATATGCACCTTGCTTAATTTGTACAAAATATAACATGCACATTCATGTGCACCAAGTGCCAGATGATGTACTTGTGGTAGGAGGCACAACTTTGTTATTGCTCCGTCACCTTTGGATATGACATTATTTGATTTTAGTTTAATGTTTATGTCGCACGTCAATAGACAATTGCTATTGACCTGATGAAGTCTATACACCTGGTGGATCGATAGTGAAATAATCAGGATGTCAGACATACAACACTACAACATACCATTAGTTGCTCATCCACTGGTAATGAGACGCATAAGACACAAACAAACAAACTCCAGTTTTAGGCAGTTACAGCAACACATTTCTTTTGGAAAAAAAACTTTAAACCAAATGAAAAAGCTTACTATTGTTAGCACCCCTAGCAGAGTAATATGGTTTGCCCAAACCCCTACAAATGCTATTTCTGCTGGGCAGCTTGGCCAAAAAAAAGAAAATAACAGGTCTACTTTCTGGATCAACAGGCAGCAAAAACTATTTTACAGCCGTGGCTGTGGAAATGGAATGCATCCATTTTTTATCATGGTCATATTTTTTTTTTTTTAAATCTGTTTGGCTGCTGTAAGTTATTATTTGTCTTTGGTCTTCATCCTTTATTTTATTTTGCTGCAGAGACTTTTGAGACAAAGAAAAATGAACTGACAAGGAAAGGCTTTCTAGATCTGAACCTTATGGAGGCAAATGACCGAGAAGGGGACCCAAGTGACCTCTGGGTGACACTGCAGTCCATGGGATACAACAAGGCTCTGGAACTGACAGAGGTAATAACATAAATAGATTGCACACCTTTAAAAAAAATTTGCACACCTGCAAAAAAAAAAAAAATTGGGTAGATCAGGGAAGACTATATAACATTTAATGTCATATATAACAATTTAATGTTTAAAGTCACTATATAACAATTTAATCAAACATTTTGAGATGTTACCTGAGCAGGAATAGGAATCATAAAGCGTGTTCTGGTGAAATGTGTCTTAAAATGGAATTAGCTTTGGAGAATACCCTTATTGTACCCCGTGGACATATACTTTAAAATAATGCACAGTCACCTTCCCACAGTTCACTGCTATAGCTGGTGAAAAAGCCCAGTGCTTCTATGTATGAGGGGCCTTATGATCTCTTTCCATTGTATGCTTGGGTCTACTAATTGCTAGGCACAAACATATGACAGGTAGGTAGTAACATTGCATCTCCTTGTAACAGCTGACACAGGCTGATACTGGGGAATCCAATTGCTGGCTGTGACAGAGCAAAATCTGTGGGGGGGACCTAGCAAGTTCCCACTATCAAAGGCGTTAAGGTTCTTTGCACAGACAATGTCACTTTACCCTGATAAACCAAAGAACTAAAAACAGAGAAGCCTCATGCTACCGCAGATTGTTGACGTCTCATGGCTGCTCATGTGGCTGTCTTCAGTCAGATGAAGGTAGACAAGCCCTATAGAGGTTTAAGAGCCTGTAATGTGCAGACATGGGCAGAAAAGGAGGTTCAGGAGCTCTGCCCTTTAGTTCTCAAGTCTATCAATGGAGAGTGGTTTCAGGTAGGTTTAGGTATACTTTAAGGTTAGGCTCACTTATACCATAACTCCCAGTTGGAAATCGAGCATTCAGCAAGTCAGCTATGTATCATGGATATTATCATGTGTTATTTTATGTTTCAGGCATGTCCTTTCATTATCGATGTTTATGCAGAAAAGTGTAAACCCAGACTGAGCGCTGTGAGCCTTCCATCCAGCACTCGGCAACTGCAGAAAGTGCTGTGTAAATCTGCAATTCTTAAAGGAGAGGCAAAGCCCATGGAAGGTTATGAAAGTGTGGTCATCTACACCTACAAGAATGACTCCAGAATTACTTCTGTTATTGAGAATAAGGTTTGTACACAATTAGTTAAATGGAATACAGTGACAGTTAATATATGTACAATGATAATATTAAGTGTTTGTATGGGACCAGGAAGACTTGCAGAGAGATCTACCCATTGCCATTGATCTAAACCCTAATACTGAGTCACAGGTACATACCACCCAAAACTGAGAAATGAGAGGAGAACAGATCTTAACACTATAATATATTCTATTATTTATTCTTACATTCTGTTTATGACATTTCTGTGATTTTATGGTTTTATTTATGTGTATAATGTCTTAAAATTAAAATTTGTCCAATAGAATTAAACCTTCTCTCAAACGAGATGCCTAATTTCCAGGCTGTATGACATTCTGTTTTATCCTGCCCCTTATATTGAGGCCAGGAAGTCTTGAATCCACCTTTGTCCTTTATAGTGGGGCAACTCACATCATCAAAACGCCAGCATTACCTGCAAGGTTGTCCAAATTAACCTCCCTAGCGGTAACCTCGAGTGTGACTCGGGGTAGAAAAAAAGTTGCTGAAAGCGGTAACTCCGAGTCACACTTGGGGTAGATAAACCTATTGGAGGTAATAGTAAATACAGCCTTACCTGATCCTCCAGCATCCCGTGCCGGCCATCGTCGCAATCTCCTTCTTCTTCCTCCCGCCAGCTTCTGCACCCAATGAGTCACCGGGGGAGTTCCCGGTGACATCGGTGCGTGTGTACGTCACCACAGTATAAAATAGAGTTGCCATTTCTCTGTCCACTGGCCAATAAATATGGAGCCGAAGATTCTTAGTGACTGCAACTTTTCAGTTAATTTTAAGTTGCTAAATTTGGTAAACAAAGATTGTTTTTTTTTTTTTTGCAAGGTGGTGCCAGTGCGGGTGCTATGAATACAGTAAGATTTAATGAAAAGCTCTAACATTTACACCTTAATGGCTTAAAGTGGGGGAAAATCTAACCATCATATCTATATGAGTTTGTTAGACGCCTCATTCCAAAACTACAGAAATTGATATGAAATTGTTTTCCCCCTGAAGCTATCACAACCTTTGCTCTTCTGGCAAGACCTTTACAAAATGTGTGAGTGGAATTTGTGCCCATTCTTTTAGGTTAGCTTTTTGATGTCAGTGCTGATGTAGGTTGAAAATATCCAGCCTACAGTTGGTGTTCCAATTCTTTACAGTGTTGATCATCAGGGTCAAATTCAGGTCTTTATAAAGGCCACTTGATATAAAGATATTTTATGCAGGTCTGTTGGGCCCTGTTAGTGGCTGTTGTAAGCAAGAAGAGCCAAAACAATGGTTGTTTGTAGTTCATCTGTATAGGAGTACAAGAGTCAGGGAGCCTACTGCCACCATACCAACTTCATTATAAAAAACACTCTCTGCTAAAACAGCCTTTAAACAAATCTAACAGGACACTGACACTCTGCTATATACTAACACCTAGCTGTCTTTTGTCTTGCTTGCAGTCAGATAAGAAGATCATGATGCAGGTCAACAATGATCAGAGCAAAAACTGTGTCAGCAGCCGCGGACTCAGCTTGTTTGCTGTCGAAGTTCCAGCAAAATCATCAACGGTAAATATCAAGAAGATACACTTAGATCCAAATAAGCAGTATAATGACACTTAAATGTCAAAACAAACTTACTCACCAGGGTCTCAGTGACTCCCAAACCTTCTTTATCATGAAAGAAGATTTTATGAATCCAATAACCTTATAAAGAGAATATATGAGATCATCATGGCTTTATATCTGTAAATAATCACCTTGGCCAGATATTCTATATATCCTGAAGTGAGGTATATATTACTGTCATAAAGCCAGAAACTAACGTAGCTTTTACTTCTTGCAGGTGTCTCAACACGTCATGGCAGTGAGCGAGAGACAGGAGTGGTTTTATAACTGCATACAAAGTGTTCTGTCCTGAGCCTGAGCTCTAAAGCCAATGGAGCAAACATTTATAAATCAGCAGACTTTCCTAACACCTCGGCATTTCAGGATCATTGCACTGATGACCAAAGATTTTATCAAATATAAGTGCCACATTTTTACTAAATAGTGTTTTTTTTACAGTTTTTGCTAAATTAAAATCATTACGGGGCTCAAACCATGCAGACTACAATTATCTAGCTTGGAATGGCCTGGAAATCAAGAGACACAATTTGACAATCACAAACATATGGTACATTGCAAATAAACTGTGATTTCAGCTCTACTTGTCTGTTTAAACTCCATGTTAAAGATTTTGGGTAATAGTTCAAATGAAGTGCAATTCTTGGCAGTATATGCCACAAAAATAAAACCTAAATTATAAAAGGGCAATTAGATTTTTTTTATAATGGCATTTGGTGCTGTGATTCCTGTTTTGTATTTGATTGCATTAAATTGCAAATCAATTAATGCAAATTGATTTGTATTAAATTGCCAAAGGATTTGTATTTCTGTCCATCCAGTCCTCAGACAGTCTGACCTGCTAGACCAGAGCCAAGTTGGTGACCTGACTTTTTTAAGTGCAGCTTAAAGGAACAACATGGTCACCTCTGTGACTGGACAGTAAGTGAGCTTCAGCAATACAGTGATGGGATATTCTGTTTATTCTGCTCCTGTCAGTGTTGCTTGCCAGCTCAATTTGCTCTTCTGCACGACTGGTTGGCTTCTAATGTTGCCCCCCTCCCAGTCTGATTGCTGCTATACAGGGCTTAAAAAAGAGATGATACTCAAAATCAAGTACTTACATTAGCTCTACTTATAAATATAATAATATTATTACACTGTATTTATATAGCACCAACATATTACGCAGTGCTGTACAAGTCTATAGTCATGTCACTAGCTGTCCCTCAAAAGAGCTTACAATCTAATGTCCCTACCATAGTCATTTATCTTTTATACAGTCTAAGGTTAATTGTGGGAAGAAGCCAATTAACCTAATTGCATGTTTTTAGAATGTGGGAGGAAACTGGAGTACCCAGAGAAAACCCACAAATACCCAAGGAGAACCTCCAAACTCCATGCAGATGGAGTCTTGGCTGAGATTTGAACTTGGGACTCAGCACTGTAAAGGCCAGAGTGCTAACCACTGAGAAACCATGCTGTAACTTTGCATTTTCTAATATACACATACCAACATCAATTGCTGCTTTTTCATTTTGGCCTGGAGTTCAGTCATAGGGCTGGATATGGCAAAGCTGACACCCCCAGCTGACTCATCTTGGGGTGAAATCCTTGTCCAATCACTAATCTTTATTCTGGAAATAAGCCAATGCTAGAATATGTTTGCTCACTCCTTAAGTCTTCCACCCCTTCCTATGAATACATTCAGTTGGCACAAACACATTTTTATTTAAATCTCTAAATAGTGACCCGTCCCAGCCATTAACATCCAGTGATCACCTATAATGTTCAGTCACAACACACAGCATTGAATCTTCTCTGCCCATCAGAGAAACTCATCAGTATTCTATATGACAACTGATAAAAATGGTTGCTGGGGGCAACAGATAAGTGAATTAGTGAAGTGAAGTACTTATTTTTAGTGAATTAAACAAGCGGTGGTCATTAGGATTCACAGGTTGGGGCGCACTGGGTTAAAGTCTTATTATTTGTGTAACCTTCTGTAAGGCCACAGCTAGCAGGACCTGTGCTATTTTTGTCATGTAGTGACCTCTGCTCTGTGTCTGTAACAGAATGCCATCCTCCAAATGTCAGCAGTGTAATAGAACTTAACTGTGTTTCCATATTTCTGTAGACCGTATTAAGTGTAAATTATCCAGTGAAATCTACAAAGGAGAAAAAAGCAGAATAGAGTGAAAATAAAGAAAAGGTTACCTAAAAGATTCTTTTCATACTGTATATATATATATATATATATATTATTATACAGTATTTAATTAGCACCAACATATTACGCAGCGCTGTACAAAAGTCCATAGTAATGTCACTAGCTGTCCCTTAAAGAAGCTCACAATCTAATGTCCCTATCATAGTCATATGTCCTTATTACAGTAATTTTTTGGGGGGAAAGACAATCAACCTAACTGCATGATTTTGGAATGTGGGAGGAAACTGGAATACCCAGAGGAAACCCACACAACCACCGGGAGAACCTGCAAACTCCTTGCAGATGGTGTCCTGGCCGGGATACGAACCTGGGATCCAGCGCTGCAATGGCAATTTATGCTTCCAAAAGGAAAGAAACTAAATGATTTATGTTATTAGGAATACAGGAAAGATTACCATGCTGGTTGGGGGCACAGATTTTTACTGTGATGGTTACAGTTGGTTAGTGCTAGGATTACAGAATGTTATTATTATTATTATTAAACAGGATTTATATAGCACCAACATATTACGCAGCGCTGTACATTAAATGTTAGTGTTATAGAATAACTGGAGCTTTGGAGTTACAGGGAAGGATAAAGTTAGGGTTGCAGATAAGTTACAGAGAGGAATAGTGTTAGGGGTACAGAAAGGGTCAGCATTAGGGATACAAAGCGTCAGGGTTAGAGTGAGGGATTGTATTAGGATAAAGCGATTGATAATTTTACAATTACAAGAATGGGTATTGTTATTACAGAAAGGGTTTTATTAGTCGTGGGGGTAACAGAGGGTTAGGATACACAAGGGGTGGTTGTTGGAGTTATAAGGAGTTAGTGTTGCAAATAGAAATGGGGTGGAGGGGGGGGGTTACAGAAAGGGTTGCAGTTGCAAAGAGTTGTAATGCTACAGAGGATGTTAGGATTACAAGGATGGTTAGTTATACAGTTCCAGGGAGGGTTTGTGTATCCATAACAGACAGGGTTAGTTTTAGGGTTTTCGGAAGGGTTAGTGTTGGGGTTAAGAGAAGGGTTATTAGTAGGGCTACAAAATGAGGGGGTATTGTGTTAGGATTACAGGAAGGGTTAGTTTTGCAGTTACAGGTAGAGCTGTGGGACACAAACTCAGGTTGTGTTAGTTTTGAGGTTATAGGGAAGAGTCATTTATTAAAAGGGTCAGCATTACAGGAAGGGTTGGTGTTAGTGTTATGGGAAAGGTTAGGTCTAAGGTTGCAGGAATAGTTAATGTTAGGGTTACAGTGACTGTTTGTAAAGGCTACCAAAGAGTGAGTGTTAGGGTTTCAGGGAAGGTTAATAAAAGGGCTACAGAAATGGCTAGGGTTAAAATGACGGTTAGTATAATGGCTACAATAAGGGTCAGTGTCTGGGCTACAGGTTTGGTTAATAAAAGGGCTTTAATATTGGTGTTACAGAGAGGGTTAATGCTAGATTTGCAGAATGGGTGAAGGTTACAGGCAGGGTTAGTGGTGGGGTTATCGGGAGGATATCGGGGGGGGGGGGCTTAGGGCAGAGCATCACTCGCTATACCAAAAACCACCTGTATATACATACAAAAACTACCTGTGCTGGAAGCAATACAGCCAATTCCACTGTTGGAACTCAAAATACCACTTGCCTTGCTGTCATGCTGATCTAGAGGATTCAGCACTATCATGATTATTTACCTGGTATATTTCTTACCTTCCCAATACTACAAATTGCATCAAATGCAACAAGATATATTTACAAATGCAAACCTTTGTGCAGTGAAAAATATGGAAGCTGGAATTTTCCTTGTACCTGCCGATGATGTTCAGTGCACTGCAAAGCAACTACGGAGGAGAAGCAGTGCATATAAAGAAGTGGAAAGATGGAGCAAAAATATATACAGACCCAAATAAGCAACTAAAATACCCAACTAATGGCCAAGGTAATTTAAACTATTCTAAACAAAATGTGTGAACATATATAGAGAATCTATGATGTTTCCAAACATTTCTGGTGTAGAGTGTTTGTTATATTTAAGTACAGAAATAGGTAACTGAGATGAGATATAGTTTACCCTTGATTAGTTCTAGAGGTGGCATCCCCCTTGAGTACAAATTAAGAAATGTAGGAAGAAGAAAAGAAATGAAGGGGGTTTCTCCAGGGCCAATAAATATGTGTGTACCAAAATAGTCTAGTTGTCATAAAGTTTGAACAACCCTTGGACAATCCTTTACATCAATGAATGATATTTACCATACAGTATATACATATACCACTCTATATTTTGTATCCTTTTGACATTTGGGTTGCTCCTTCTCCCGCCATATACTCTAGCCACATTATACATACATATATATTTCAAATTATTTTTTTTTACTTTTTGTTACTTACACTATGTACCCACATTGTTACCCACAATATGGATTGTGTTCTCACAAATACTTCAGTATTTGCGTCAGTACTAGAGACCCTTTTGTTCTTAGTTCTCTATACAAACTAGGAGTTAATTTGTTTAGCAAGACCAATGTTAGTGTTATTTTTGACACTATATGACCATTATTGCCTAACAAATATGTATGTATCTGATTTTTGCACAAACGATATGTTGTACTAACTTGATTTATGAATATTTTATTGTGTATTTTGCACTGTAAAACCTTATGACAACTAGAAGATTTTGGTACACACATATCTATTGGCCCTCAAGAAACCCCCCTCTATTTCTTTTCTTCTTCCTACATTTCTTATTTTAGTGCAGAGCTCTGTTTCTGGGTTCTATCCAGTGACCAGTAACATGACCTAGACATTGGTCGGATGCTGAGACCGTGAGTGGTGCTGAGTGTAATGGATTAGGACTGCCAGGATGGCTGTGGGATGATATTGGCAAATAGGTCCTCTATCTAAAGTAAATATTACAATAAAATTAAATTAATTGCTTGATTAGATTTTAGTACTTGTATAGAGAAGGAAAGAGTGTCTTTTTGCGGAAAACGTTTTAGGTGTAGTTATAAAATCCTTTATTTGTAATTATTACATAACCAATACCATAACAAATAATAAAATCATACTGATTATGATTTGTGTACTGACTATGATAAGAATCGTAATCAGTATGATTCGTATTGACTTTATCATTCATAATATCTGGCCTGCCCCCTCCTGTCCCGTGCAACCCACTCAATATGGCTTGTTTGCTAAAAACCCTCCCATACAATTTAATGTAACTAAAAACAGAAACAGCTCAAAGCAATGTCTTTAGAAACTTTTTGAAAGCTCTGGTTGTTATTGTCTGTACCCTTACTGAGTAGGTTCACCCTCTATTTGCTCTCATTACAGGACAGAAAATGGACCATTTTACAGTTGTCTCCAAAATGGGAACAGAAGGAAAGTCTTACAAAGTAGTTTGTGTCTTCAAACCATTTTCAGGCTTACATCAACCCTTTAACTCAGTGTTTTTCAACCAGGGTTCCATGTATCCCTAGGGTTCCTGCAGAGGTTGCTAGGGGTTCCTTGAACAATTATTATTATTATTATGATTATTATTAATAAACAGGATTTATATAGCGCCAACATATTACGCAGCACTGTACATTAAGTAGGGGTAGCAAATGACAGATACAGATAGTGACACAGGAGGAGAGGACCCTGCCCGAAGAGCTTACATTCTGTGAGCAGTTTGTGACATTCAGGTCAGTTTAAGTGACACCAATGATATTTTTATCTCAAAGGATGGCAGCCTTCCCAATGGCAAGAAAGGCATTCTTCCAACTGACCATCACTCCAAGATACTGTAATATACAGTAATTATGGAAAGGGTTTCCTTGACCTGAAATCAAGATTATATGTATATGTAGATAAATCTTTTGTAATGAAAACTGTTCAAGAGAGGGGCTGCCATTTATGAATTGATTTCCCTTTCACTCTTTGTTGCTTTTTTTTTTTTTGGGGACTGTATGAAAAGGGAAATCTGGATGGAATTCACACTAAAAATGTATCAGGAGTTTTAATTATTTCCTATGACAAAAAACATTTTTTATTGGCTTCAGCAATACTTTAATACTTTTATGCAATAAGCAGCTGTCCTAACTTATGGTGACCAATCCGAGACCAGGTATCACATCACAGGTAACATACCAAGATAGGGAACATGCTGGTGCATGAAGTAAACAGACAATGTTTAGAAGCAGATTTTGCTAAACGGATGATCAAAGTCTAAAAAATTAGGGAAATCCAAGAGGCAAGGTCAGCGGCACAATCCAAGGCACAGGTCAGGTACACTGAAAGTTGAAGAGCAGTCAGCAAGAAAACATACATTGAAGGCAAGTCAATAGACTGGCTGTCATCATAGTATGTACATGATGCTACACCAGTCTGCACTTTCTTTTCTTATAGTTAGACACATTCATACCTGTGTGCACAATTCTGCACATACTTTTCTTACATTGTCCTTTTTAATTAATTTTTTATTATGTTCTTTTATGTACAGGTTGACATTCTAAAATCTGGCAACCTCTGGAGCTAAAAAGTGCCAGATCTTCAAAAATTCTGCATTTTTTACGGTTATTTATGCTGTATATATTTACCAGAGAATTTGACTCCCATGTACAGTCCTTTAAATTAATGCTGAATCAATAATGGGGAGGAAAGCACATGCAAGATCCAACAGCTGATTCTGAAATACAGCGCCATCAAAACATAACCGGTGACTCCAGAAAACAGTGTAAATTTGAAAATGTGCTCAGGGATCCATGCCGGAAATCCAAAGGAAGCGGATCATCGATGGACAAATGTTTGAATGTGAACCTTATAACACTATAATTGAAAAAAGGCATCACTTCCTTGTGCCACATTCCCTGCAATGTTTATATGTGTTAAAATACAATTAAGAGAAGAAACCCCTGAAATATCTCCATAAAGTAGGTGGAGCTGAGAACACAGTAGACAAGTAGGTGCACAGTTTTGACCAACTGCTCTATTCCCCAGGACTACTGTAGGGACATATGGGTCCTAGTTGGTCCTCCTTAGACATCCACCGGGCCCTTGTCCGATGCATGGATTGCCCTACCGATAATCCGGCTCTGCTATAAAAGCAAGCTTTGTTTGTGTGCATTATGCATTTTAAAAATATTGCTTCTGAAAAATTAGGAAAACACCAAGGACAGATTTTCATTTAGAAAACAACCAAAACTTTGATTTTTAGAACTGACTCCTTTAAAATTGCATAACCTTGGCAATTATCTATGCCTATTCTTGCATGTTTTCACATCAGTGATTCACCCCAGCACTGGTGGGTGTGTCAGTGCAGTGACAGTGTGAGGACGTGCAGCTACAACACACTGTAACTGGGGGAGAGGATAGCTGGGTATTGGTCAATGAGAGGGGCTTGACCACCCCCAACCAGGGCCACCCACTTTGCTGACAGCTCATATATATCCAGCAATAGGGAAGTGATCTGCATTGGTCTAGAAAAGCAATATTCCTCCCATTTCATTTTCTAGTCCCTCCTGTTAAAGTAAAAGCACCAAAAAATATGCAACAGCTGGATTTAATTTGGTCAACTCAGTATTGCCTAACCAGGATTCCTCCAGAGGTTTCTAGGTCTTGTTTGAGCAATTTGTGCCTCTCTGCTTACCACTCACTCCAATATACTATTTGGGCATTTTAAGGGTGACATTCTTCCCACTAAGAGGTATTCGTCTTATTGACCACCAGGCTAATGTACCATGAATTGCAAACCTGAAAGTTATTTTAAGGGTTCTCCCAAGGTAAAAAGTTAGGAAAAGCTGATCATATTTGGGGGCATTCTGCAGAGCCCTCTAAGTGCCGACTACTTTATTTTGCACCGTTTCCTTAATAGAGAGAAAATATAAAATAAAGGTTTCTCCCTGCTGAATGCCAAGAGTGTCCTATTTAGAATGCAGCAATGTTCCCGGGCTACTAACCTTTGGCAATGTTCTTGGCTTTCAGTGCACATTCTGTCCTTGGAATCCCATAAAAGGCAAGAAGCTTCCTAGGTTGGCTGAAGAATGAATGGTGAAAGAATGAATGAATGTTGTCAGCTAATAAATGTTGCCATTGTCCTCCTAAATAGAGTTTACCTTACTCCTTTTTATTCCAGTCTAAATCTGTACAGATGCTCAGCTATGATGGATACAATCAATAGTGATCATTCCCAATGACAGCAGATATGAATGAGCATTGTACAGCACTGTTCATTCTTTGGACAGGAGATAATGATCAGGAGACTGTGTCTTCCCCATTTGCAAACAGCATTGACCGTTCCTGCTGGTTGTTAATGACTCGACGGGAAGGATCAATAAATGACCTTCATGGAAAGTTGTACAGATGCTAGAATTTCACCTAAGACCCAGGAATGTGTGTTCTGGGTATTGAAAATCTAGAGTTTGTACACAGCTTTATAGAAAGGAACTATTTAATATCTATAGGGCTCTATTTATAAAACAGGGAATATGACATTCCTCCAAACATTCCCTGGTGGGAGTCATTTACTGCCATTGAAACACATGAACCTGGAATATTTGAGAGAATGTAGGATTCTCTGTTTTATACCTAGAGTCTATAAAGTCTGACATTAGGTAAAGCTAGGGGAGGAAGGTGGAAAATTCTTCTCAGGCTTATTCTGAGTTCTGTGGTTTTGGATGTAGATGGACTTTATGACTTCTGATCCTTAGGAGGTCAATCTGCAAGCTGCTAACTTAGTTCCTTTAAATTCTAGAAGATCCTTTAGATACTTTGACATGCTCGTAATGGAATTTGCATCACTTGTTGAATCAATGAAAAGAGTTGATCTCAATATGGTTTCCATAATCACCATTATTCAACCATGAGGTCCTATGGGGCTGCTGAGGAACACCATGAAGAGCTCAGAGTGCCCCCTGTCTGTCTGGGAGGTTATGTGCACCTAGCAAAACTCCCGGGGTAGCCTATCATGCGCCACAACTGCCACCTCCATATTAGAAATGCCCATACACATTTCTGGGTGATATCCCCCCAATTTTTCTTAAAATTTAGAGTTAGTTTTATAGTGGCATGAGTGTGAAATTCTTTCAATGTGCATGTAAAAATATGTTGTGTGATAGTCTGAATTTAAAATGAATGTATTTTTTCATGCATGTTTTTTTCCTCTGCATTCTCTTTTGTAGATATCCAAAGGCTGTCGCCATCTTGCATTTGTTGTCAGCAGCTTCAAAGATGCTCTATTCCCATTTACTTCTTGCCCTGCTTTGCTTGTCATAAAGGTCATACACATACCCATCTACATGGATGGATGAGTCTGCTGCAGCCTGACTCTATCCCTCCCACCACTCTTCTGCTGTCTCTCTTTGTAGTTCTCTTCATCTGCCTCTATTTTATCTAAAAACAAATTCATCTCCAGTGTTTTGCCTTCACATCCCTCCACAGTTCTTGTCCCACTTACTTTTCTGACCTGATAGAACCCCTCCCCCCCAGCCGCTCTCTTCTCCCCTCCAATGACCTACTAATGACTTCCTCACTCATAACCTCATCACACGCATGGCTCCAAGAATTTTCTAGAGCTGCTCCATCTCTCTGGAATGGTCTTCTACCGGCACCCGACGCTGGAGAGGGAGATCGACGGACGACGATGGACGGAGGACGACGCTGGAATAGGAAAACGACGCTGGAATAGGAAAACGACGCTGGATGTGCACAGTGGGACCATGGAGGTAAGGATGTGACAAAAATACGGGCTTAATCATCCTAGCCATTTTTTTTTGCCCGTACGAAGGTCGGGCTTAACGGCTAGGTGGATATACAGCGTTTCGTAATATGTTGGCTCTATATAAATCCTGTTTATTATTATTTATAATAATAATAATATTATTTAAATCTATGAAGCCTGTGTGTGGTATTCCTGGGTATACAATGCAGCATTTCAGTGCTTTATATGAATGATTTGATGGAAAATTATAATTATTAATAAACAGGATTTATATAGCCCCAACATATTATGCAGCGCTGTACATTAAATAGGGCTTGCAAATGACAGATACAGACAGTGACACAGAGGAGGAGAGGCCCCTGCCCAGAAGAGCTTACAATCTAGGAGGTGGGGGAAGTATCACACAATAGGAGGGGGATATGGAGTGGTGGGTAAGTAGTGAGGGTTTAGGAGACAGAAGAACATTGGTAGGTGAGATTGAAACTTTTGAGTTTTGAGTGCTTTTTTAAATGAGCAGAAAGTAGGAGCAAGCTGAAGCTCTAGAAAAGTCTTGGAGCCAATGCAAACCGATAGTATGCTGGCCTAGAACAAGAATCAGATGTGGCTTCAGTCCCTGACATGCTGAGAGTTGTAGTCCCTCACTTTCTGGATAGCTGTCAAATCCAGTCCCTCCCATTGGTGTTTTATCACTCCAAGTCCCTCCTCTAACCACGCCCAATCCTTCTCTGACACGCCCAACTCCTCCCTCGGCCCCGCCCAATCGATCCCCGCACAGCCTAGCCCCTCCCATCACAGCGTAGCTCCTCCCCGTCCTGTAAGCGGCCTGCTCGGTGCTGTCCTCGGGCTCGCCAGTCTCCGTCTGTCCTCCGGTCTGCGGGCGATCATGGCACAGAAGATCCAATGCGTGAAGACTAAACCGTACCAGGACCAGAAGCCGGGCACCAGCGGGCTCAGGAAGCGGGTCACCGTCTTCCAGCAGAACCCCAACTACGCCGAGAACTTCATCCAAAGCATCATCTCATGCACGGAGCCCGGGGACAGACAGGACGGGGTGCTGGTGGTCGGTGGCGATGGGCGATTCTACATGAAAGATGCGATCCAGCTCATCATCCAGATCGCTGCTGCTAATGGGGTGAGGAATAGGAGGCAATGACATTGGAGGAGGT
>NC_092865.1:6817818-7071488 GCF_032062135.1 Pyxicephalus adspersus
GTGCAATGTTCTGGAGAGAGGGGGATAGGGGGTGCAATATTCTGGAGAGAGGGGGATAGGAGTGCAATGTTCTGGAGAGAGGGGGATAGGAGTGCAATGTTCTGGAGAGAGGGGGATAGGAGTGCAATGTTCTGGAGAGAGGGGGATAGGGGTGCAATGTTCTGGAGAGGGGGATAGGGGGTGCAATGTTCTGGAGAGAGAGGGATAGGGGGTGCAATGTTCAGGAGAGAGGGGGATAGGGGGTGCAATGTTCTGGAGAGAGGGGGATAGGGGGTGCAATGTCCTGCAGAGGGCGTAGGGGTGCAATGTTGTGGAAGCCGCATAGGGGTACACTGTACTGGAGAGGGGTAGGGGTGCATTGTTCTAGAGAGGGAATACACTTGGATTTGGGGGAGCTGATCATATACTGTATGTGTCTGTTTAAGGGTACACAGCAGTGCTTCCAAAATCTTATGGGTGCAATGGTTTAATTTGTTTAGAAATATTACCATGACGGGGGTGTAATAGTGGCCTATGTAATGAGGGGTCTGATCGTCAGACTTGTGCTTGGAAACATGGATAGCTATTTTGAGAATTCCATGAGATAGAGTTGTGCCCTGTTCATGCATTTACCATGTATTTGAAGATAGAAATGTTATTATAACATATGCAGAAATTTTGGGTGCTTGTGGGTTACAGTAAATTGGGAGCAATTACACATATGATATGGTATTACCTATGGCTGGCTTTAGAGGTAATCATAGGCCAATCGGTTGTATCAGTGCAGTAACATATCAATCTATATGATAATAATAAGATATTTTGACTTGTCTGTATTTATTAATAGTAACTTATTATGGGCATCATTCCTGCATGCATTCTGATCTTGTAATAACCTTGTCTGTATCCTCATATCCCAGGATGCAATAAAAGCAACCAGTGAGGTTTGGTATTCCCTGCATAGCATATCACATAGTATTCAATGATCTGCTGGGAGAGGTGGGTGTCACATAGCAATATTTTCAGTGTGTGTCTGATTGCAGAATTTACCATCTGTTTCTATAGTAAAAATGTAGCAATAATGGAAACATTTCATAATGATAGATACCTGCTGTGTTCTGGAAATATAAAGGTCAGATCTCTGTTTGCAGCCATGGTTAACACTCCTAAAGACCGCAGACCAGGCCGCCACTCAGAGGGTGCAGAATGAGATCTGGAAGTGAACAGCTGATTACATTGAGAAGCCTGATCTTGTCATAACCTTGTGGATGGCACTTGTGTGACCTTTGACATTTAAAGTGACCTTGCAAGCATCCAGAATAGAGTTTCACATGCCTGTGGCCAATGCCATTCATCTTGCATGGGGATATGTTAACTGATCAGTAAAGCTGCCTGTAGACTCCAAGGAATGGTTAGATGTGGTCTGGGCAGCTTTGCACGATCTGCACGTCTGTTCCTTGGTGTCTGTGATCAGCTTGGTTTAGCTGAATGTTTTAGGTGTATGCTGTGAAGAAGTGATGCACACATTTGGCCCTGCGATTGAGGGTAAATGTGATCAGATAGGGATTGCTGAGGCAATTAATAAAGCTGAATAAAGATATCAAATCTGTATCTCTGGATATGATGATCTTGATTGTTTCCAGCAGCCTAATAACGACCGAGCACTGTACACACAGCACTGTTAAGTTCTTTTGAGAGAGGAGGGGGGACAAGAGGGAGCCACCCCGCTGCGTCCTCCCCCATAGGCAATCACAGTGGTCGTCTTGTTTAGCAATTCATTACAGTAGATTGCTAAATGAAATCGGGGAGCTACTGTACACATGCTAGAATTGAACCGAAGATAATCACGATCGGTTTTCCTGATTGCCCAATATTTAGCATGTGTACATAGCTTTAGGCATTGTACATACGGGTCCAGCTTGTATATGAACAGTGTGTACAATCATTCATTAAGTTTTTGCAAAGCTTCCATCAGGCTTGGTGAATCTTTAAAACAAAGCTTAAGCTTCTTAACAGTTTTTATTGAACTTCTAGTAGGTTTAGCACTACTTTTAAGTGTTAGTGAGCTGCTAGAAGGCTTCAAGTCTTGTCCCTCCCCCAGCCTGTGATTGGACAGTGAAAGGAGAAGCAGAAGCCTGATGAGCTCTTCTCTCTGGCACTCTTCGATTTTATCAGCACGTTAGCACATGAGAACTGCAGCACTACTGATCATCTTTCTACTGCTTCTCGCTCTCCCAGTCTGTACAGATGTAGGATTCCTGTTGCTGGAATATATCTTTCATGATCATTTCCTGTGAGAGTGTTGTACACAGAGCTGTTTTGTTCTAAGGAGAGTGGAGGGGGAATGATGAGCAAGTAGCACCCTTCTGCTCTCTCCTCCATAGGAAATATGGTTCCATGTGGGAATTGATTTCTACATACCGTGCTGCAATGTCCCAGTGCAAATCACCACCCACAATACATCACAACATAGCACCGATTCCACTTTATTACCCCTGGACCTTCATTGTTTCTGTAGTCAGACTGGGTGATTGCAGTCCAGCTGTAACGTTTTGCTTTTTGACGCTATACTTTGCATTCATGGAATGAAAAAACTGTCCAGGCACCTTTTAAGATTTACGAACCCCCTGATATTGGGCAAAATAAGAGATTTTGGCAAAACTTGCCCTCATTGCTGGTGTTTTCCTTTCATATTACTGATGATGCGTAGGGGTGTGTCCATGACAGCCAGACCTCTGGAGAGGGGCATTAGTGACACCGGGCGTCATAAAAACTAAAATAAGATTAGCTGCATCTGCAATATAAACAAGATTCACTTAGCACCAAGGAGACATTTAATATAGTTTTACCATGGTGAAGTTGGAGTTCACCTTTAAGCAACAATCAACACAAAAAAGTTGGATGGAAAAAGCTTAACTGTAGTCCAACTTTCAGTTTAGTAGGTAATAATTTTGTCTAGAATTAGGCTTGCAGGAAAGTCTGGTTGCAGTGATCTGCACAGTTCTATTTGTTTTTCAATCCATCTGAAGGCTTTCTGTTGACTTGGAATATTTTGGAACGTTGTACGATAGCCTGTGGTTTCATTGCTGTGTAAAATGTGTACAGTAGTAGGTTTGTTCATGGCTGGGCCACAGTTTTCCCAAAGCTCAAAGATACTGTCAGGTAAATGTTGTGTCCCCTTTAGATTTTCTTTTTCACCTTCTGGTGACACCATGGCCTGAAAAGGAAACACTAGGAAATGCCAAACTGATTGTTTTAGTACATTGCTTGCTTTCATGAACCTTTATGCTATGACACCTGTTGTGTTACAGTTGTGTTACAATGATATAATATTACACACACAGTTTGTTGTTGTGACATTTGTGTTTTTGTGTGTGAATCGGGTGCAACGTTGGTGACACTCCCTGCAGATCTGATGTAAGGGCATAGATTATGACTGAGTCATGGTGATCTGTATTAGGAAATTAGTGTGATCGTTTTAAAAGGATCTCTTTACCCAAATCTGCCAGCAAAATCGTCCGATAATACCAAAACAATGGCAACATTTCAAAAGAGAATGACTTAACCTGCCCTCCAGCATTTTCTTCAGTCGTGCACAGTTGTACCAACACCTCTCCTGGACTGCAATAGCTTACTCTGATTTCCCTTCTCACATTGTGCATTAGAACCTGCAGCAGGTCAGAGCCTGTCTCATTTCCTGGCTGGAGGACATCTCTGGCCCACTGATTCCCTATTACCATTCATTTCTTTTAATCATGGAGGCTGAGCATGATGTGAAAAAGAAGCAACAGCTCCAGTTTTCTTGCAGCAATGACCACCACCCCATCAGCACAGAGAAACAAAGTGATCAGAGGCTAAATGGGGTGTGAAATGAAAACATAAAAGTTGCATTTAAAATAAGGGGGGGGGCAGGGAAGGCAAGCAGAACAAAATACAATGTTCAACCCAGTTTTTTTTTTAAGCTGGGTGGGAAGGAGCTGTAGGCGGATGGCAGCCCATGAATTGTTACCCCAAAACATCCGGGTGGCTACTAAAAAGTGCCAGGTGGTATGCCCAGCTAAAAGGGGCTGGGGAGAAAACTGAAATATAAGCAAATAAACTTCAGCTTCAATAACGTTCTTCCATGATCATGTAACTTTTCCAGAATTGAAGTGCATTTGTAAGCAGTCTATTAGTTTTTGTTGTCTGCATCCCATTGGAGAGATTTCCCTTCATTTCCTGTCCCAAAGAAGCAACAACAAGTGAGCAGAAAAGTTAAAAAAAAAAAGATTGGAGTTTCTCTTTTAGTAGTTGTCACCAGGACTGGAATACAAAGTTGTTTACCAATGAAATGAAAACATTTTCTTTATTGTTATTTATTTTAAATGCAACACTGTAACAAAATGTACAAAAACAAAAAAAAAAGTTTACATATAAACTGTAAAAAGAATGTTGCTGGTTTGCTGGAAGTGACAGTATGTGCAGATCAAAGGTCAGGTCTGCTCCCAAGCACTAATAATATACATTGTAGCTGTGACTTTTATTCACACAGAGACAATGCCAGTGCTATGAGGTCACAGAGCTGAGCGATGGAGTGAGATGGTCACACTGACAGCTAGGTCTTGCAGTTGTATTGTATGTGATGGGGCCGAGTTGCAATTACTTGCAATTACTGTCACCAAAACAATTGTTTGTAATCGTTTCAGGCAACTCCTCAATGGCATTAGAGCAGCGGTCGCCAACCATTCGGGCCTCACAGACCAATAAATTAATATTATATTCCGCTGCCCATTATTATGAATTTTTTTAAAAAAGATAAATAAATTTGTAAAATATAAATTTGTAAAATAATGATCTTCCTAATGGTGCTGACGAGGACTGTGGCGGCTCTGATTCATTGATCAGCTCACGGTTAAGTGAAGTATTACTATTGTTACTATTATCATTAGTTGTATTATCTTTGGTATTACCGTACTAAAGAAATGCAAAATATTTGTTTGCTTTTCCTCATTCATTATAGATTTTTCATTCGCATCTAAAGCTAAATACACACGTCCAATGGTTCTCACCCGATAATCGGCTCAGGGCCGATATCAGATGAGAATCTGGCATGTGTACCGCGCCTGTCGTCCATTGTCCAAACGACCGTCCTGGCGGATCCATGGCCAATGGACGACAAATGATCCTAATGTATGCAAAGGCAGAGAGTGCACAGCGGGGTGCCGAGCTGTTGTTCTCCCCCCTCCCCTCTCCATAGAACAGAATGGTGCTATATGTACAGAACTCGTTCATACATCGTGCAGTGCTTAGTCGTTGGAAAGGATCATGAAAGATTGCACGTGTGTATGTAGCTTGAGATCAAACAAGAAATGATTGTTATCAAAGTCAAACTGTTTGATGCCATTAAATATAACAGTTATAGAAAATACACCATAAAAGTCAAAGATCATCTGAGAAATAAACAAACAAAGGCTGCGCCTCCCTTGTTTTTCTATCTCTAGCATAGTTTGTGAATTTAGTGCAATATAAAGGCGAAAATTGTCATTCAGAATATAGGAATTTATTAAAATTATTTTGTTAATAAAAAATTAAAAACGATGACCACTGGTTGGCGACCAGTGCATTGGGGGACATCTGTAAGAAATAATGCTAGAACTTTGCCAGAGACTATCATGAACAATAACTTTTAATAATAAATTCTTCAGTATGCATTTACCCTTAAAGCTGAACTAAACCCGGATTACTCGCCTTCGCAGTGCACCGCTATCTTTTTCTTTCTTGAAGAGAAATATTTGCCATTATTATTATTATTACACAGTATTTATATAGCACCATCATATTACGCAGTGCTGTACAAGGTCGATAATTATGTCACTAACTGTCCCTCAAAGGAGCTCACAATCTAATGTCCCATATTATATTATAATTTATGACATATCATATTAATGTAGTCTAAGGTCATTTTTTTTTTGAGGGGAAGCCAATTATTCTTACTGCATGTTTTTGGAATTTGGGAGGAAACTGGGGTACCCGGAGGAAACCCACACAGACACGGGGAGAACCTGCATACTCCATGCAGATAGTGTCCCGGCCGAGAATCGACCCTGGGACCCAGCGCTGCAAAGGCCAGAGTGTTAACCACTGAGCCACCATGCTTGCCATCTGGATTAGCCAAGCTGGGATAACCGAAATCTAATGCAGGGATGCCGGAGTTCATTTATTCCCATCACGTACAGAGCATCCCAAGGTTGCCGGTTATCCCTGTACATAAACAGCTCAGCTTTTTACCAGGCGTCAGATAGGAGGCATTATTGCAGAAGGGACATCGCCTCTCCTATTCTGCATCGGCCTGGTTATATATCCTTATTGGTGGGAGTTTAGTTTTGTTTTATGACCTTAACACACAACAAATTTCTGTTGCTGGAAACCCCACTAGAACGAAAAGTTTCCATTCAGTTCTATTTGTGTAGGGGAGGTCAAACAGGAGGCACTCCGCTCAGGAAATGACATCAATCATCCCTAGTCATTTAATGATCCAAAAGAACATTGGGGGCCTCACCCTACTTACTGAAGAATAGACAAAAATAAAATCTTGCATGTGTTCATAGCTTTAGCTGAACTCTTCTCATAGCAATTTAGTGGACTCCTGTTACAAAAGCCAAATAGATGCCAACCCTATGCCCAGCTCCCCTCATTGCAAATAATGGTTTGCTGTGGGTTTAGGGCGGTGTAAATGGTCAGTGGTCTTTATTTCCCTTCAGTCTTCATACTATTTGTTATGGAATTTTATGGTTTAATGTATGAAATATTTCTGTGTAGGTATTGTAGTATAATATTTTGTAATACGGGGTGGGGGGTAATACTGCCAAGATCTATAATCCTTACTTCATTGGGTTAATAGAACGCAGCAATCTTCTTCCTGTTTAACATTGTGACATTAGAAATGTCTTTCTCAATCATCCTCCATATACTATGATCAGAATCTGTTTCTCCAATCTTTATCGGGGTAATCACATTGATATGAATATGTATATTTACTTTAATGTGTTTTTAACTTAAAGAGGAGACATGCTCAGGTTTCAGATACATAGCCCTCCATATCACTTGGTGTAAATATAAACGGCAGATCCTATGAGCATTTTACTGATGAAAGTCACAGCACATGCGGCTAGATTTGGCTAAAAGTTGATTGACAAGCTTGGTGGTTGGAAACTATAGAACCCACCCGTCTCACCTGTACCCATTCCTTTGCAAGGAACCGCCATATTGTTCTTCACTTCATCTTGATTGGCCGGGATTGGCCAAGGCTCATTCATTTCCAGCATGCACAGTAAAAGTCAGGATTGTTGGATATCCTGGCGACCAAAGCTTGGGCTGCACATACACAGCTCAGCATTTTGCCTGATACCCAGGGCAATTATTACAGAAGGGACATCACCTGTCCTTTCCTGCAATAATGACGTGCTTGGTAATGGATTCCTAAAGGTGGATCTTTTAGTACACTGATCATTATTCTAATAGACAAGCCTACTGTGACATCATCATGTTAGGCTGTAGTTCGAGGGGGTAACTGAAGATGCAAAGGTGACAACACTGCTTTAAATTGATGGGACAGTTGTACTGTGGTGTCACCCTATAAAAAGAAGAGGAGCAGGAAAAGTTTGACCTACAAGATCATTGCAGCACATTAGTGGGGTATTAGATTCTGGGTATAATAAAGAATTGTATTGTCTGGATTGCAGATTTTAGTTTTTACCATAAATATAGTTTAATGCCCCCCTGTCCTTTTATGCCACACATACCTGCCCCTGACTTCCATTGGTTAGCCTCTAGGAGCATGGAAAAGTCACCAAAAGAAGTTTGCACAGTGCTGCAGACCCTTTCCTACCCCCATGTGACAGCGCTGGAGTGCCCATTTGCCAACCCCCAATGCTGGCATAATGTAGGGAAGCCATCACATGCTTTTCATTTCCATCTGTACCCGATATTGGTCTTTGGCAATGGAAAGGTGGGTATGGGCAGCTAGTGAATCTGATGGTTTTTGTTTGACTTATCAAAAGCCCAGCCTACGACCTTTCCTGACTCCTCCAGGCTGTAAAACCTTTCAACAAATTCACCCGTTCTGCATAGTCACCATGATGTGATGATGATGTTTAATTCACAGGTATCACACTTTTTGTTTGACATTATTCCAGCATTTGGATATGTGTTGCCTGTTTGCTCATTGACTCATTAGTAATAAGTAGATTTTGGCATCTGCACAACTTTTCTTTTCAATTTTTCAGTGTTTAACAGTTGCCACACCTTCATAGATATCTAAGCCATTCAGTGATTAACCTGGTATAACCCTGCCTGCTCTGTATGGTGGAGGTGTAAGCCAATATCCCTGGGTAAAGTCGGAAAAGGTGTTTTTGGGGCACAAATGCCATATAGTAGCTGCTTGGAATACTTTAAATGACACCTCAAAACTTCTTAGGCTAAACCATCAAGTTAACCCAAAAATTAATATTAATAAGGCCAAAATTAAGTGTTATGGTCACAAGCATACACTCTGTTGAAGAGAAGACACCATGCCAACTGTGAAGCATGAAGGTGAAGGAAGGTCAGGCTGACTATACAGTGATGTTAGAAAAATATGAAGGTTTTCGAATGGCTTTTCCAGTTTGAAGGCTTAAATTGGCTCAGATATGCAGTTCACACTGGATAACTCAAACATTTCCTGGACCTGGAGATTTTTGACCACAATAAAATAAAAAGCCTCATTTGCAAGGTGTCTGTAGAAAGGTCACCCCGCACCTTATATGTAAGAGTTTCCCCATACCTTTTCTGCAGCTAGCGATGAGATCTGTTGTTGCTGACCTGGTGGCATTTCTTCTCCGCTCACATGAAGGAGATGTGCCAAGAAATTGGCTGCTGGGCTCCAGAACCCCCAAAGGTCAATGGGTCCCATATTTTTCCATATAAAGAATTTGCATAATATTCTCACTGGTAGTAGAGGAGCACAAACTGCAAGGTAGCACAGTAAGGTGAGTATATGAGGGCTAGGTTAGGCCATTTCTAAAGACATTGCTACCTCAACCTGCACGGGTAAGATGATGGTATGTCTTTAAAGCTCAGCTGGAGTCACAGAAATAGACATTGAGTCAGGTGGTCATTGTAGCAACATCCTCCATGTAGCTGTTACAGCATATGACTAAATTGTCCTATGGGCACCATAGTTAGACCCAGGGAACTTCAAGATCAGAACTTTCTATCGGACCTGGTCGGCAATGCCCCCTTTTCTTTCTCTGAATTGCAAGTTTGACGCAATTGATTTGATTTGATTGCAATGGCAAATGTTGCTGTTGCTGCCAACATGAAGCACTGGAGTGAGAAGGCAGCTGTTTGCCTTTGTTAGCTTCCTAAAATTCCTGCACTATGAATGCCATGAGTGGCCCTGGCAGCCAGTGGACCTTTGCAACTGTACCTGAAACAGTAATATAATAATAGGAGGAGGGCACATTATGACCTCATGTGCTCTATCTAATTACCAGTCTGGGTGGAGTATGCGGGAAGAGAGTTCATTATGACCTCATGTGCATTATCCAATCACCAGTCTGGGTGGAGTATGTGGGAGGAGATTGCTTTATGACCTCATATGTGCTATCCAATCAGTAGGCTGGGTGTTCTTGACCATGGTGTCCTGCAGTGTAGGTTCAGGACCAGGCTATGCAGTCTGGTGGTTGTATTTGAATCACAAGTCTGGCTGTACAATGATTCAGATTGTCTGGTAGCCAAATCTGTTCCCATAGATGTATTTCAGGTCCTATAAATTTATTTATTTGCTCCTCTCATATCCTGCAGGAAGCTTTTTACACACAGAGGTATGTGGACAGTAGGATCACTTCACCTATAGCCCGCTATATCCTGTACCTGTGTCACTGTGACCTTGTGTAGGCATTATTGGATATGTCCAATTAATTGATTCAATCTCGTTAGGTTTCTATTAATACCCCCAGAACAGCTTTACATCTCATTGACTTACACAGAGGAGGAAATCTTGAAGGAGACATTGACAATTGGATTCTGCAGCTTTATTCACCTGCTCTGTACATATTGTTCTAAAAACCCTTTTGTCATCCAAAACTTAACGGCCCTAATAATGTTAAAGTGACCCTGTCACAAATCTATATTCTATCACTATTGGGATGATTGGGGACAAAATCAAACTCTATAGTCACATCCATACACTCTGTGTGAAGAGGAGTCAGCAAGGCTATGAAGAGAATTTAACATCCAAACTGTGAAACATGGAGGTGACGGAAGGTCACGTTGACTCTTCAGTGTTACATAAAAATGGTTTTGTTATGACCTTTTCAAACTTTTTTTCAAACTTCTTCCTGCGCACCACCATGCTATTACAGGTCACATGACCAGTGTGGGGGTCAGCAGGAGGAACCAGTGGAAGATCAGATAATGGAAACTTCTGGTGGTGGTTCAGAGGCAGGGACAACAGGAAAGGGAAGTATTCACTATGTAAAGATTTTGCTAAAGGGATTTTTTTTAAAGAATATCAATTCCTGAAAGGGTCACTTTTAGGAGAAAGGGTTGTATATTGTAAAGAGTTCAACTAAAATCACCAAGAAAAAGTTATCAAAAAATAAATTTTAATGTGACTTTTACAAATGCTGTTGCGGTCATAAAAATTCACATTACATCTGAAAGATTACTCAAGTCTCCCTCTAGTGGTGATCTGTCTGTAGGACAAGGCAATCAGCATCTTTGCTTAAAAACTTCGGAACTTGATGCACTTTCCTGGTGACTTTATATTATTTTATATTATTTCCAGGTGAATATTATTTTATATTAATATGCTGTGCTTTATATTAGTGGCTTTATATAAGTGCTGTGCTGCCAAACATGGAGGTTGGATAGAAGCGGATGGGTAAAGTACGCAAACCAGAACAAAGAACTATTTTTATTTGCTTTCCATTGCTATGCCAAGTATAACACTGAAAGAGTTTTGTTATTTCTAATTAATGATACCTACAAATACCTATTGATTTTTTTTTTTAGACATCTTGTAAGCTGATATCCTATTGTGCTATTTGCTTATGCATGAGAAGGGGTTATGAAGATGAGGAGAGGGAGGAAGAAACTTACTTTTTGTTTGGGTACACTTTTTTCTGTTTTATCATAATGATAAATTGCTGTGAGCTGTTTTCATACATTTGGTGATAAAAACACCCGCAAATGTCTAATCCAGGTCAGTTTAGAAAGTTTGCAGATGCTTCATTTAAGGGCAAAACTGAAGAAACTCCAGCAATAGAAAAGCATTTTTTTTATTTTTGCAGATTCTTCCAAAATGATTTCTTGTCTCCTTTACACCCGCCATAGCCTGAACACATTCATTTTGTCTTCATGTAATTCACTTTGGCCACCACAAGGGGGTGACAACACACCTACAGTTATTCAGCTCTATATTCTAGTTGATAACAAAATTTCCCTAAAAGTTTTACCCTCTCAGGATATAAATAAGGGAAATACCCTTTGTGATAGTGTAGGTTCCTTAATCACCATCCTTGTTCCTCCTTTGCAACTTTACCAGAGTGAAATATTAGCACACCCGTGTCAAGTGTGTAGACACTTTCTTATTAATAATAAGCAGTATTCATATAGCGCCAACATATACCCAGCGCTGTACATTAAATAGGGGTTGCAAATGACAGATACAGATAGTGACACAGGAGGAGGAGAGGACCCTGCCCCAAAGAGCTTGCAATCTAGTACTGAATCTTACTGAACACATGCTAGTTTTCACTATTTAAGGAATAATTGGGATGCCAGCTATAAGTCAGTGGTTGGCAACTACACATTACTATTCTATTTTTTAGCATTGTACTTTAAAAAAATGCGGCGTGCACTAAATTTTTTTGCCCTGTGCTGCATTTGGGTTAGCGTCCATAATGAACCACAACATAAGTGGCCATGCTTTGTGTATATAACACACTGCAACTGTGTTAGTGTATAAATTATTTCGATATGTATAAATGATATGTATAAATTACTATTACTAAATATATGTATAAATTACTTTTGATTATTTCTTTTTTTATGAATATTTATTGAAACAGTTGTAGTAAATATCTATTGTAGTAAACAGTTGCAAAAACCTCAAATCTGAACTTGGTTACAATTAGCAATTATGTTAAAAAAAAAGTTTTTCATTTTTCTGACAAGCTGTAGTACTGTAATATGCACACAAGGTGTCAGCAGAGAGCAGGTTCTGGTTACTTTGACCTTAATCAAATTAGAAAGGATTAGGTTACTGCATTGGGTGGGGGAACCAAATACTGGACCCTCCACCTTTGCAGTAATCAGGATCTCTGTGCAAAGGTCAGCAGGGAGGGATGGGAAACAGGTGCTCCATATGGCTCCATTTACAGCCAGCCCTTCTATAAATGACCAAGTTACCTCTGACGGATTCCAGAGCTGCAGTTTACCGGCTGGGAAGCCGAGAGAGAGGCAGCAAAGGATGGGATTCTGGGCATTAAAACTTTTATATAAATGATAAAGTCCGCTGAAGCACAGCGTATCATAAACAATTCCCCTTTGCTTTATCTCAGTGCTTCTTTGCAGCCGCAAATTACATTTCTCAGCCTCCGGTGCCTGTGGTTGTAGAAGAAGTTGTTTGGTTATTTATAGTCTGGAATGATAAATCCATGGCACACCTACATATTCTCTGTGCTTACCTTCACACAAGGACTTGGCTTTAGTTCTCAGCTTAGGTCAGACAGAGCAGAGAGATGAGCAAATCAGTCCACTGCTTCTCCTTTCCCTGTCCAGTCAGCAGACTGATGGGTGTAAATGCCACTGTATTCCTAAAGCTGCGTACACACGTGCAATTTTTGTCGTTGGAAAGGATCTTTCACAATCCTTTCCAACGACCAAGGACTACACAATGCATGAACGGTGCTGTACATACAGCACTGTTCTGCTCTATGGAGAGGGGAGGGGGAGAACGACGGAGCTGCACCCTGCTGCGCGCTCTCCCCCTTCCCTTGCATTAGGATCGCTCGTCGTTCATCGTTCGTGGATCCGCCAGGACGGATCCACAGACGAACGACGCCGACTGTACACACGCCAGATTCTCACCCGATATCTGGCCGATGCCGCTTATCGGGCGAGAAAAATCTGACGTGTGTACGCAGCTTAAGGCTGTTGCAATATTTCCAATGCAGCATTGATAGATTCCAGAAATAACTTCTGAAGTCCCCAGAATTTAAAACCTCTTTGTAAAACAAACCTTGACACTTGATTACTGATGGTCTCTTTTGCAAATGCCAGCAAGAGTTGGGCAGTGCCAGGTTTTGGAGTTGTCCGCCAAGCATAGAAAATATCATTCGTGTGAACAAGATGCCAAAAAAGCGATTGCATTGCAGAGTGACACTAGAGAGCAAAGCTGTCCCCAGGACACCTGGCATGATGCACGGAGACACTGGAGTGAAGCCATGCCCAGAATAGTAGCACTAGGGAGCAGAGTAGCCCCAAGGGTGCCATTCATAGCGGGTACACCGAATTGTGATGGCAGAGTGCGTGGCGGTGCTTAGAATCTGTGATGGTGTGCACAGTGCCTGGAGTGCAGGAGGTACAAAATGCAAGGTGGTCCTTAAAATACATGGCACCATGAGCGGGTGCTGCATGGCAGTGCTAGGGGTACATGGCACAGTGCAGTGAGTAGAAGAAGCAGCTTTGCTTTCCTGAGAAGATGGGGATGGCGGGAATGCAAAGAAAAGTAACCTACTGGATCATTTTATATCTTTTTTTCCTGTGCAGAATGCATGCTACCATGGGTGCTTGTGATGACCGTGGTGCCCGCTTGGTATAAACCAAGCTGTGATGTATTTGTCATTCTCAAACAATCTCTGAATGGATCACGTCTGGCATGCCACCAGAGCTACCGAGGGAATCCTAAAATACCTGTCATTTTTTCTCTTCCTGCTGCATTGGCGCCTGAGGGCAGAGGTGCCCGTAGTCTTGTGCCCTCTCACCGATTTAACCAGCCTCTACACCCAGAGAATCTGTGAAGTCGTCCTGTGAAGGTGTAAAGTGAAAAAGCTCCGTAGATGTTGGAAATTGTCCGTCCTCTGACATTGATCGCTGGGAACATGTGTAGGACGCGTTCTTCGGTTACACTTAGAAACCACTTTGACTTGGGATCCGGAGCTATTTTTGGTCTCTCCCTGAATGTCTCAACTGGTGGATTTGACATTGCTGCTCCTGAAATTAATTTCTTCCATTTACCTCCTTGGCATTTCTTGTATTTTGGACACAAAATTTATCTCCTGGGTGGATTTTATGATTTGAAGTAATGGATGATGGCCCTCTGCCGCTGCTCACGGTGCCAACGGCACCGTATTACGACCAGAGACCGGGAACCAGCGGGCTGAGGAAGAGGGCGTACTATTTCGAGACCAAGCCGAACTACCTGCAGAACTTTGTGCAAAGCATTTTTTTCTCTATCGACCTCCGAGACCGCCAGGGGTCCACTATGGTGGTGGGCGGGGACGGAAGATATTTTAATAAATTCGCCATCGAGACCATTGTTCAAATGGCTGCCGCAAACGGGGTTTGTAAATGTATCCAAATCTTTTTCTAAAAATTCACAATTTTATTTTGCAATAGAAGTTTTGCTCCTGTTTTGTGAATGTTGACATGAAATGTTTTGAATTGTCATCTTGTCGGAAGAGAGCATTTTATGTGACATGTTACATATGTGACAGAATGACAGAGCCAACGTGCTTTTAAGATTCCTTGAATGTGTGAGATTTTGAATCTGTCAAAGGGAACAACGGGGGGGGGGGGGGGGGATTAACGGAGTCCATTTTCCAGTTTCTGCAGCTGTAATAAACTTTCAGCTTTGGAAATTTCTTTTTTAAATGTTTGGAAATTGTTTGGAAATAATAATGCATTTTCTTTATATTTTCTTTGCATTTATATTCTAATGTTCAAATGATTGAATAAATTAATCATTTCTTTTTTGCCCCTCATAAAGTTGTGTTTAATCCCCGTGCTAATACTGCCCATCCCCGCCACCCCTTCTAACTGGTCAGAAAGAAATACAAACTCATCCATTTGCCCTTTTTACTCACCTAAAGCTGCAATCATGCAATGCGCTTTTCCTAAATCTAATCTTTCTCCTGTTTATAAGCGGAAGGGGTCCGTCTTTTGGCGTCACTGGCTGCTGAAGCAGACACTTTGCTGTCCATTGTTTGGGTCGTCTTGAGATCCAGGAGAGCAGTGACATCAGTGCAAGGGGAGTGCATGCACGGGTGCATTGGCAGCATTGGATTGGTGATCCTCTGCACCTTGTAATAGGGCTGTGGAGGAACCTGAATGGGGGATTTAACCAGTCCCTATTTACCCAAATTGCCTTGGCTTCAGTTATCCATTAAGGGTCCATTTAGATTGTGTTATGGTCTTGTAAAAAACTATTTCGGTGCCATTGCCTTTTATTGGCACTATGGTAATCTACCTGTTTTGCAATGCACCCCAATGCACAGTACTTTTTTTGTTGGGGTGCACCAGCAGCTCTTTTTTTTGGATGGGCTGCCTTTTTCAAATCATGTAAATGCAATCATGCATTATTGCACCTTACAGGTCTAAAGGGGCCAAAAAGATGAATGTGCTTTCCAAGCAAAATATAAATATCTATTGCTTTGCACTTGTATATAAAAAAAATGAAGGCACTCAGTACCTACAATGTGCCATTTCTTAAAAAATACTTTAGCTCCCCCGCTCCGATTCTCTAACTGGCACAAATTTGGGCATGCACCTAGGTTTGGCTCAGAATCAGACAAAACTTCTATTGTTTTCTATGGAAGTAGACCTGGCACTCTGCCATCATTGGTTTACCAGAACTGGGGACGCGGTGAACATATGCAATGAATGGCAGATGCCAGTCCGAGGAGGGTAACTTGTGTGACACTCATGTACCTGAGGACAGGTGTGCATGTGACTATAAAGATATGTGCTCCTAGACCAAGAAATAGATAGCAGTTGGATTCTTATGATAAAATATTGTGAAATCACCACTGGTTGTAACAGAATCGTCAGAACAAGTTTCCCAATAAAATGAAGCCCAGCATCACTTTGGGCAAATGGGGACAGAGTGTTATCATCCCGAAAGGGGAAGTTACTGAACTTGGTCCTTCATGGCAGAATCTCCATATTTTCTGGTAAAGAAATCCAGGAAAAAATAATTTTAAACAACATGTTAAAGTTTATATGAGTTTGTAGTCATTCAGATCTATTTAAGGCTATCCTGGCTTGACTTCCACTTTAGCTAAAAGTTGATGGAAAGTAAACGTTTGTATCCATTTATAATAGTGACTTTGATGTTTTACTTGGAGGTTTGATTGCTACCTAAAGAATTCAACTTGTTTTTTTTTGTTCTCTGAAAAATAATACAATATTATTGCTTTATATGTCGTATTCAGATTGGTCGGCTGGTCATCGGACAGAATGGCATTCTCTCCACCCCGGCCGTGTCCTGCATCATCCGTAAGATCAAAGCAATCGGCGGCATCATCTTAACTGCCAGCCACAACCCCGGCGGTCCCAATGGAGACTTCGGAATTAAATTCAACACTTCTAACGGAGGTAAGTTGACCACTTCTGAAATGGGATGACTTTATGGGATGAGCCTATAGGAAAAAGAAAAACCAGGGCAGGCATTCCTAGTAATTGTTTCCTCCTGCAAAAAAGGAATTGTAACACATGCTTCCATTGCAGCTTTTTATTTCTCCAAACTGAATGTTAAACAGTCCTTCCCATTTCTCTTTAAAGAATGGCTACTACTAGCTTGTAGGGACCTCTGGATCCCCAGCATAGCCACCCTTATCTGCCCGTTTCTGCCTGGACCACATTCATTTAAGCTGGTGTACTGGGCATTAATAGCAAAACGCAACTCGGAGGCAGACGAGGCATGCATGCATTTTGTGTACAAGTCACAAAGCATGATAAGATTTGTAGTCCTACGTGCAAGGTCATGTGACTTTATTCTGGGGGGTAAATAGTGCATTCTGATAGATCAGAAGTTTGGGGCAGCTACAGTAAGAGACATGGGCAGTGGGGTAGCAGTGTGTTTAATGCTTCCTTATTTTTGCCCACAGTCCATATCTAGCCCATTGCTTCCCATAGAACAGGGGTCCCAACCCCCGGGCCGGGTCCCCAACTAGTGTGGAGAAGGACCCCGCTGGGGAAGGGCCCACTGCCAGAGCCGCGGACCATGTCTACCGTATGGATTGCAAGCTCAGGGCGTTGGGCGGGTTGTGTCCCTGAATGGGTTGGCGGGTTCTGGAATCCTGACATCACTCCGACACATGCATGGTCCGGAGCTCTTGCATTTAGTGGTAGGCGAGCTAGAAAAGGATGCCATAGAGGATGAATGGAGGTGGCATGAGGGTGGTTTAGTACCTCCTGCAGACTGCTACTTTCTGTCGATTGAACATGGCTGTTTCCACCACCCATGTGAAATATTACTTATTGTTAAACTGTATTTGGGGGACCTAAAGGTAAAAATTTAAAAAGGCTCTGATGGTTATTACTACTTGAATATAAATCCAATCCAGGGGCCCAATCTGATCTCCATTGCGTCTTATGGTATTCGCCATTGGTGGTAAATACTTTTTTTGCTGAAAGGTCACCAGTCCATTCGTAAAAATGTTTTCATGCCAGCCGACTGCCCCTTCCTTTTCATGAATAAGGGGTGTTGATTCTGATCGCCAGTTTTATATGTAAATAGTCCCCATAAACTCTAAATGAGAGGGATAAATATATATATACCTGATTACAGGACTTATCTCGATAAATTTCCTTTTTTACAACAGGACCGGCGCCGGAAGCGATCACAGAAAAAATCTTTCAGATCAGTAAAACCATCGAGGAATACGCCATCTGCCCAGACCTGAAGGTTGACTTATCCACCATCGGCAAACAGCAGTTTGACCTGGAGAACAAGTTCAAGCCATTTACCGGTAACACGGCAGTCCAGCTTCCATGTTTATTCATTTACCTTACCAGTACTCCAGACAGATAAAATCCAAATTATTGTAACTCTATATTCATTGACAGTGTGTGTAACTAAATTTGACTTGATATCCGTCTCTTGTAACTATTAGAGAAGCAAAGCTCAGACTGGGAATGGAAGAAGCAACACAACTAACTTCTTAATAATGAGCACATACTGATAGGAGGAGACAGTTACAGAGAGATGAGCTTATCAGTCATCTGCTTCTCTTTTGACTGTCACCATTTTTAATCCCTTTTTGCATCTCTTTTGCAATGTCCTGTCCACATGCACTGCAGCAATGGCAGCATGACAATTCTCAGAACTGGTGTCCCATTGGTGGCAACAGTTTACTATGCATGATCTACATCATAGCACTTGTAATCACCATTGAAATCCAATATAGAGCAGTGCAGAACACTATACCCCTTATATTCGGGTGTGCTTGCAGAAGGACCTGCATGGCAGGATCACCACATAATATTTTACTGAAACAATATAGAAAATGTCTCCTGATGTCCTCACATTTGTTCTCTTTCACAGTTGAGATTGTGGATTCGGTAGAAGCTTATGGAAACATGCTGAGAAATATCTTCGACTTCAGTGCCTTAAAAGAACTTCTTTCAGGACCCAATAGGCTGAAAATCCGAATTGATGCAATGCATGGAGGTAACGTGTCTGGGGTGGTAAACTCATATGCCTTTTTTATAGTAAATCAAATCTCTTCCCAGCATGGTTTCCTTTTGGGTTTGGATAGAGTAAGATAAGTGCTGGAGCTCAGGTCAAGTTTGTTTGACAAATACAAGTTATTTGGGGTGCTGGTTACTGTGAAATGAAAAGGTGCCCCATGGGTTCATTAGGAAACTGCCCCTGAACCTTACTTATACCCTAACTGATCACCTTATGTTTCCCAATATATTTCTTTTTATATAATATGATAGGAATAAAGTCCTGCCAGGGTTCTTTTGCTTTCTGTGTCCCCATCAGGATTTGTTCTGGTGATCTTTGACACAGATACATGTAATAGGAGATTCAAAGTGTCAGAGTTGTCCCTGGCATAAGGACCGAGGGGGAACTTCCAGTGGAGTTGCCTGTTTTGAGAGGGGAATTCTGTTGGCTTTGTAGAGATTTTCTTGTTGCATTTTCAGTACAGAAGAAAAATCTAATAGAAATCAAAAGAATTAATTGACCGGGTTTGCAGCTATAATTGTCTATTCAAAGCAAACAAAAACATTTTGGGCCGTACATACTACCAGCTGCAGATGCACTCTGAGTGTTATATTGGCCTTGTAAAGGATTTCATGAAATGCCCCAAGCTGCCCCACCTACCCTTGCATAGGGTCAGATATTGCTTGCAGCTTCAGACATTATACTTATGGGGCAGTAACTGCACTGCTTTCTAGGTTCTGGTCACCGAGTGTGCACGAGCTCCAAAGGTTTTAATGATTTCCTTCCATTCTTCTTTTCTGAAGATTGATAATAAATCTGCCCTTCAGCCTTTCTTTCAGGCTCCTTTCCCAGACTGAAATTGCATACTTGGATCTCAACATTCTAACCCAGAGGAACCTTTGAGATGTTTTTTAGGAACCCCGTTAAAGTAAACAGGGCCAATGTCCCTTACATTAATGGCCATTGGGAAAAATGTCGCCCTTACAGATGACTAATGGACCACGCCTCACCGCTGGTTCTGCCAAGTGTGGTTGGAGCCGGGATAATGCAGGAACCATCAGATGAGAAGCCACAGCTCAAGGAACCCCTTAGCAAGCTTAGGAGGGACCCTAGAATTCATATGAACCCTGGCTAAGAATGGCTGCCATAAACTGTAGGTTGTTTAGCTTATGCTTACATCTGGCCCCGTACTTGCTTCCTCCAGCAATGACCATTGTACTGGCCAAAACCTAGACTGAGCTGAGAAGAGATTCAACTTTTTATCACCAATATTGCTATTGTCGATTCCTTTTTTGCTATTTTCTTTCACTGGAAGTGAATTTTTTTTTTTATTTTCTGTCTATTCAAAAAAATGTCAAGGCTCAGTTACTCCATGATGTCTCTGTTTTCTCTCATCAGTTGTTGGGCCATATGTAAAGAAAATCCTGTGCGAGGAGCTTGGTGCCCCGGCCAACTCTGCTGTAAATTGTATTCCCCTGGAAGATTTTGGTGGACACCACCCTGACCCCAACCTGACCTATGCATCTGAATTGGTGGACACAATGAAGACAGGAGAGCACGACTTTGGTGCCGCGTTCGATGGTGATGGGGTAAGGTCAGGTGCAGTTTTCTCCCCGGCCCCTTTTAGCTGGGTGCACTGCCCGGCACATTTTGCTAACCACCCGGCTGTTTTTGTGTGGTTGCTGAAAAGTTGGGCCACAATACAGGGGCTGCCACCCACCTCCAGCTTCTTCACCACCCTGCTTAAAGAAATTCTGGGAAGAATACTGAGGTGCTGGATATTATTAACATCCTTATCTATAACCCCGGCTCAGGGTCCAAACCAATTTTATATTTTCATTCTGCACCAATTCATTTAGCAATAACTTTGTCAAAGTGTATCTAACCCCTAACACTGAACCTTTCTTATGTTTCAGTGATTTTTTATTAGGAACCCTTCCTATTTGCTGCCCCACTTTCTCAGAGAACACTTTCCTCCTTGATACAGAAAATATGAATGAATGCTGTTCTGTATTCCCAACACGTGTCCTGTCCATAGATGACACCATAGATTACAATGGGAAAAGCAGCAATTTACTAATGAAAAAATATTAAAACAAGAACAATATTCTATCAACTTAATAAGAGAACACTGTACAGTAATGCCTGTTCTTTATAATATATGTAAATGGGAGTGCAGCTGGGTGCACAAGAAATAGAAGAATAGATGTCTGAGCAGTCCATCGATATGTCACCAGATTTCTGCACTGACAATTTTGGGACATTGAGGTGTAATGATCGATAGTAACTCATAAGAAGCAAATAGAATAATTGTTGTTTACTGTCATTATAAAAATTGACATTTACTGAATAAACTGGTGATCATTAATGTTGAAAAAAAAAATGCATTTGACGTTGCAATACCCCTCCTGGGCTCCAGAGTCCTCCACTCAGTCTGCTACAGCCTATCATCATTCAGCCTACTTCCTATGAGTGCAGGATGGTCCCACCCCTGAGGGGCATCATAACTATGCCCTGCCTACTTACAATACACATTCCAGAGATCGACACTGTCATCATGTCATCAGTGCTGTCTGCATGGTTTACGTCCAGCAAAAGCTGGAGAGTAACTAGGACCTGGTTTGTAACATGAAAAAATATTCAATAAAACACGGAAAATCCATACTGAGATGGTTAAGTGAGCTATACCTTATTTTTCTTAATTTGTTACATTGGAGTTCCTTGGCAATAAACATGTATTCTTATCTTTGCTTTTGTCAGGACCGTAACATGATTCTTGGGAAGAATGGATTCTTCGTCAATCCTTCAGACTCTGTGGCTGTAATCGCAGCCAATATTTTCAGTATTCCCTACTTCCAGCAGACGGGGGTACGAGGGCTGGCGAGGAGCATGCCAACCAGCGGTGCTCTGGACCGGTAAGGGCAAAGGGTAAATTCATGTCCAAGGAACCCATTCCGTAGAGGAACATGGAGGCTGCCATTGGTGGCCTGGCTGTCGTAGTCATCCTTGGCTTTTAAAACTTTGAGAACTGATGAATATGCAGATGAGGATTTTGACTTTTCTTTGACTTTACTCTTCTGCATACTTGTTCTAGATCAGTAATTTAAAAGTTATGAAGCCTAAAAAGAACTTGCTGTGTTACATTATCATATCAAATAATACAACAGTAGTCCAGTGAAATGTTTTATATGTCTGTAATAAAATATACATTTTTTTCTGGCAATGATGGAGGTAATAAATATAACACAAAGATATCTAAATAGAGGGAATTAGAGCCCCTTCAGTTTTTAATGCTTTTTTTGTCCTGGTGACCAAAGGTAAAAGAAGTCAAATATGATGACACCAGGACTGGAAAGGATGAAGAATCTTCCGATAGGAACACATGCTCCATTGATAACTCTGGAAGAGGAAAGTTTGGAGAGAATTCCTCTGACTCTCAGATTTGACCATTTCATGAAATAGAAACTAATATATTATACTTTAAAGAGGACCTGTTCTGTAGAAGTTGTACCCAAAAAGACAGGCGGAGGAATAGTCGCTAGTATTGCCTGTGGGCTCCCTGCAGCTGATCTTTTTCCAGTCGCTGACTTTACCAAACCATGTTCTGCACTGTGTTTGTGTGGCCGTCTTGGTGCAGAGTTTTGGTTCCTTATGTCAGAGTTACCCCCCTAATAATATGATTAATCTAAATATTACGCAGGTTGAAAAAAGTCCATCAAGTTCGACCACTAAATTGGCATGAATCAAAAAGGCAAAAGGAAAATTACAGAAAAAAAAGAAGAAGCAGGGAGATCCTTGCATTGTGGGTCCCCAGGTACAGCTTCTTCTTCTGCATGGAGAATAGCTGCACAATAGTGACATCCCCAAGTCTCACCCCAATATCCTGAGATCAGCAGTCTGTGGCAACATTTCCTTGTACAGCAATGTGTAATATGTTGGCGCTACATAATTACTGATTATTAATAATAATAATAATAATAATAATAATAATAATGATTATGATGATGATGTGACACTGCTTATATTCAGCTATGAGGCTCAATGCACTGTTGTTTTTTTTAGGAATAATTTGGTATAAAATGTAGGGGGCACAATTAATATTGCTAGCTGTTCCCTAACGTATAACAGAATCCTTATTTTTGAGTTCGGGTCCACAGATAAGAAACATCATAATGGTAACGTTAACCAAGTCTTGGTTCTTGTAACACGACTGATCCTTGTCCGCTCTGTCCCGTGAACACCTCCTGGGACCCAGTAAAAACACATATTTCTCCTATGATTAATGCATGAATATAAATTAAACTAAATATCCCAGCCACTAAAAACACATGATGTCATGATGGTACATTCCATAAAATATTAAAATCTAGATTAAATATATAAAATAAACTTTACTCTCCTTTTTACACCCTGTCCTCGGCTCCGTCTTGGCAACAGGCTGCAAACAAAAAGCACTAAATCCACCCGGCCCTTTGGATGTGCAACTCCATAAAAGTTTAAAAAGTGGACGTGTTTATTGCGTGTTGTGTAGAGCTGCGAGTCCAACTATTTCAATGAAGTTATATGAGTAAAAAAAACAGAAAGAAAGTTGGATCCTTTGTAGAGAAGGGGGCACTTTAAAAGTGGAGTGTGAAAACCCTAATCCAGGGTTTTATTGGATTTTTTTTTTCTTTCAAGAGTTGCAAAAGCTACAAAGATAGCCTTATATGAAACACCGACTGGGTGGAAGTTCTTCGGGAACTTGATGGATGCCAATAAGCTGTCGCTGTGTGGCGAGGAGAGTTTTGGAACAGGTCAGTTAAAAATTAACAATTCTTTTTACATAAAGTGAACCTGTCAGAAGAAGAAAATGGCTGCCATTGCTGATTTCTTTCTGAGCAGTATAGTATGGTGGCTCATTGGTTAGCACTCTGGCTGGGTCCCAGGTTTGAATCTCAGCCAGGGCACTATCTGCATGGAGTTTGCAGGTTCTCCCCGTGTTTGCCTGGGCTTCCTTCGGGTACTCGGGTTTCCTCCCACATCCCAAAAACATGCAGTTAGGTTAATTGGTTTCCCCCCAAATTGACCTTAGACTGTATAGTGACATATGACTATGGGGGGGACATTAGATTGTGAGCTCCTTTGAGGGACAGCTAGTGACACGACTATGGACTTTGTACAGCACTGCGTAATATGTTGCCGCTTTATAAATACTGTGTAATAATAATAATAATATTCTTGGCTTGGACCTTTTTTAATCTAGCCTGTGTACACGCCTAGCCGCGAGTCCACTCTCTCTCAGATCACATCTCCACCAATGAGCAGCAGGCATTCTGTTCATGTGATCACCATGTCTCCTTTGATATTTGCAATTTTTTATTTATTTTATTGAGTTGCACCCTGCAGAACAATCGGTGCAATATTTGCCCTCTTCATGCTTCAGTGCTCCCTTTGTTTTCCTCTGCTAGAAAAGTAAGCTCGGACTGACCGATGGCCTTTGCTATACTTAGTGTGCGTCCAAGCATGGCAGTATTGCTGGACTTGCTAATATGAAAGCCCTGCAAGATTTAATTTATATTATGTAATACATAAAAAAATATTTATATATTATTGTTAGACCTTAATTCTGTGCATGACAGAGAATACCTTTATTTTCCATTATAAAATTGGCAGACTTGCCAGTCAGCCATTGTGATAAAGCATATATAGTTTCACCATTCCATATAACTTCAGCATGACATTGTGTTGCACTTCAGCTTGACACCTAAGCCCTGCCATGTCATTGGACCCTGCCCATTACTGTACCCTTGTCCAATTAGGACTCCCTTAATATTCAGTAGGCCACCCTGATTGGATAGGTGGCCACCTCGTAGGGAGGGCTTAAAATCAGGGGCAGGGCTTATGGGCAACTCCAGAAAATTGAGTGTTTACTAGCAAACTGTAAGCAGCAGATGGCACTGACTATTGTTGGGCACAGGAGGTAACATTTGGGTTCCTTGTGACTGAAGAGTGCTTGGATATTCTGCATAGATGAGATTAATTTTAAGCACAATGCCACGGTTTTCTGGACAGCGTTGGCTTTTAACTGACTAATTTTGCTTTTTTGAAGCTTTTACAAGTTTGAATATATTCTTGCAATGTTAAAAGGGCTGCAGAAGAAGATGATCCATATTGGACAAAAACTGCACTGACGTCAGGATTTACATCCACAAACAGTGACCTTACTTGTATGATGCTCGAAAAAAATGGCTCAGTTCTTATGGGGGTGAAAAGCAGATGAAAGCATTGCAAAGGACAGTACTATGATTCCATACACATGCATGGAACTAATATAAAAATATTTGCTCCTTTAATTAATTCCAAAGATGTTACCAACGGACCCACAATAGAGCACGCAACACCCTCCAGTAATCAAACGGCGTGTTCCTTATTCCTCGGGTAGCTATGCGTCTGAACAGAACCGCAGACTTTTATGGGGCCAAACCCTGCACTAATTAGCTGTGTAATCTGCCAGGACATATATTCATGTAAAATTGCATAAACATTGGAGCGCAGATTGAAGAAACGTAAAATTATATTTATAACAAAGTTATAGCAGAACGCTCATACTTTAGGTTTGGCACCGAATCAGAGAAAACATTTTTTTTTTTACAATGCTCTGTCAGAAAATTGGCACATACTTTTTTTTTTATTTCTTTAATTGTACCATAGAAGTCTTTCTGGGGGAAATCTAGCGACTTGCAGAGTGACTAACCGCACTCTCTTCCCGTTCTGCAGAGATCATTATTTTAGATGCGTTTTTCACATAAAAAGTTTTGTTTGGCCGCTGAATTTCAGATGTTTTTTTTTTTTTATTCTTACTCTATTTGACCGACGTACAAATTAAATTTAGATTTTTATATGGAAATAGATGGAAGCCAAAAATTGCATCTGACTGGCAACACGCTTTCAGTTTATAAAGGAGCAATGAAATTATTAGTGGAAGTTATGCAGAAAAGTCGCCTCCGCTGTAATGTTCATGAAACGATGGTCTGCAGCAAAATGGTAGCCAATGATGAAAAATCATTTTTTTATTTTTTTTTAAAGTGGTTGGGGATGTGGAGCTTCAAAATATTAAAATTATTATTGCAATTTTCATATTAAACTGGAGCCATCCCTGGAGGTCAAGCAGGTCTGAATCTCTTGCCCCTCTCTTCCACCTCTAACTTGTTTCTTATATCTCACTTCTGCCTCTCTTCTGCCTCCAGCCCTTCTCTACCACCTCTTGCTTCTTTCCTTCCCCTTCCTTATGTCTTTTGCCCCTCTTAAACACCTCTCTTCTGTCTCTTGCTCCTTTCTTACCCCTCTCTTATGCTATCCTCCTTCTCATATGGCATCTTCTGCCTCGCACTTCTCTCTTTTAGCTCTCGCCCCTCTCTTCTATTCCTTTTCTGCCTCTTGCTGCTTTCTTATGGCTCTCTTCCTACTCTCACTTCTTTCTTACGCCTCCCCTATGCATTCCTCCCTTCTCTTACCCCTCTACCTCCCTTCTCTTACCCCTCTACCTCCCTTCTCTTACCCCTCTACCTCCCTTCTCTTACCCTTCTACCTCCCTTCTCTTACCCTTCTACCTCCCTCCTCTTACCCCTCTCCTTTCTCTTACCCCTCTACCTCCCTCCTCTTACCCCTCTACCTCCCTCCTCTTACCCCTCTACCTCCCTCCTCTTACCCCTCTACCTCCCTCCCCTTACCCCTCTCCCTCCCTCCCCTTACCTCTCTCCCTCCCTCCCTCTTTCCCCTTACCCCTCTCCCTCCCTTCACCTACTCTCTCCCTCCTCTTACCACTCTCTCTCTCCCTTCACCTACCCCTCCCGCCCTCCTCTTACCCCTCTCCCGCCCTCCTCTTACCCCTCTCCCCTCTTACCCCTCTCCCTCCCTTCTCCTACCCCTCTCCCTCCCCTCTCTTACCCCTCTCCCTCCCCTCTCTTACCCCTCTCCCTCTCTTCACAACTACAGTGATGAATTTTCCCCAACTGTAATGTAAAATGCTCTTCTTGTAATAAATGCCTTTTTGATGAAAAGGTTTATCTTCAAATAATACTCGATATAAAATATGCTTTTATGATTAAGATAATTATTAATTTATAATTATGTTCCAAAGTAAAAATTAAGATTAAGTTTTTGTCTCCTTTCTGTCAAAAACTAACATGGTTCAACATTTTTTTTTTTGCATAGGGTCGGATCACATCAGGGAAAAAGATGGTCTCTGGGCCGTCCTCGCCTGGTTATCGATCATTGCTACCCGCAAACAGAGCGTAGAAGACATCCTGAAAGACCATTGGCAGAAATTTGGGCGAAACTTCTTCACCAGGTAAAGTTCTCGATGATATCCTTTGCTAAGATAAATTTTCATTTAGTATTTTACGGATTTACATTCTAGTTAGTCATACGGTTAGTCTTTGTTGTAGGCTGAGGTTTTAAATCTCCCCCCAGCTGAATGAACCCGTTTTGTCCAACCTAGAAATGCCCTTACCATCAGAGCCTCTTCCATTCTACAGGTACGACTACGAGGAGGTGGAATCTGAAGGCGCCAATAAAATGATGAAGGACCTGGAGGCAGTCATGTTCGATCGCTCCTTCGTTGGACAGAAGTTAGCGGTCGGCGATAAAGTTTACACTGTAGAAAAAGCTGATAACTTTGAATACAGCGACCCTGTTGACGGAAGCATTTCAAGAAACCAGGTGACACCTCCATTGCATCTTTGATCAGTTTTAGTCTTTTATCTCCATCTGCACCTGTCCCTTTTCCTTTTTACCTCCTAGTCTTCCAAAGGTCCTTCCTTTCAATTTTATTCTTTGCTCTAACATTTTTTTTTCTCTTGTCAGGGATTGAGGCTCATTTTCACCGATGGCTCTCGTATCATCTTCCGACTTAGCGGTACCGGCAGTGCCGGAGCAACTATCAGGTTATATATAGACAGCTACGAAAAGGATGCGCCCAAAATATATGAAGATCCTCAGGTAAATGCAATATTGTCACAACGTTCTTTACCGAATGCACTGTCCATTCCTTTTCCAAGCATGTTGTTGAATCCAGTTATCAGCAATAGTAGACTAAATGATAAAAAATAAATAAAAAATTGTCAACAAGCCCCAACCCAATCAATACATTTACTGCTATAAGTAAAATATCTTCTGTCCCAAATTTAGAGCTGCTCTGGTTAATCAATCAAATCAGTCCTTACAGTTCTTATCTTGGAATAGATATTACATCGTCCCTAAATTGAGAAGAGAGGGGTAGGCATCCTGTATTTTATTAACCCTCCAGCTGTAATCCTGAGTGTGACTCGGGGTGGATTTTGCGTGCAAAAAGCGGTAAATCTGAGTCACACTCGGGGTTGCTAAAACGATTAACAAAACTCCTTTTACCTTGTTCCATTGTCTTTCCCTTGTGTCCTGCTGGTCCCCGCAGGTCTTCGGGACACGTCTTCCCCCTCCAATCTCCAGCCGGCGAATGCAGAGATAATCTCCAGGGTGGCGTCAGTGTGGGCGGGAGGAGCGGCGGGAAATTCAAATAATTTTGTATTGGAATCAATACAAAATAGCTGTATTGAGTCCAATACAAAGAAATCTTCATATAATATATATAAATTTAATAAATATTGGACATATTTCGGTGAGTTTTGCCTAAGAATTATAGCCTACAGCGCTTTTTGCATGGAAATACGGAGAGAATTAGAATGCTGGGGGGGTAAAGGGACAACTAGCCAGGATGGACACCATTCTCAGCCTACTATCGGAGCTGGGTGCATTTGTGGCATACCAACCATTGCCAGGATGTAATGCATGTATATTTTTTTTTTTAAGATTTCCTGACAAACACTTATAACTGTGATTACCAGGTATGCCCTATAATACCAGATTGTAATTTCGTGGATACACCTTTTAAATTTTGTTTCTTCCCCATGGCCATTGTTCTGTTTGTACTATCATGGAGACCTGGCTTACAGCCAATGCCAGACCAGTTTCTCAGGAGCAGTAGCTCTAGTTTAACGCAGACCTATCACCAAATGTTTACTTTACATAAAAGGGTAGACACCCCTCTTATTTAGGGTAAAAAAAAAAATAGGGCAAAGACCAACTTCTGTCTTTATTGCCACGGCGGTAAAGACAGAATAGGAGCGCAGAGCCTCCTGGGATTAATAAATCACATATCTCAGAAGGTCTATGGCTGTTCCTTCTGCACATGTCCAATCTCAGGCTTGCACAGAATTTCCTTTTTCATTCAATGGGGATAAAAAATGCCAATTTCACCCATGCACAAACATGGCGGGACGAACATGGCGGGACCGTGCTTCTGTGCTGAGACCGAGGTGGATAAAGCATAAGACCAAACGTGGAATTTTAGGAAGTTTAGTTCGTCTTAGTTCGTCTTTAAATGATCCCTGCAAATTGTGTTCACAAGCATCAAATTTATTGTAACAATATTTCTAGCTATTGTAAGGGCAGATTTCCACATAATGTTAATTAAAACAGCTTCCCATGAGCAACGGAAGAGTAACCCTAGAGGCATTCTGTACATCCGGTATGGAATCCCCACATAAATGTCATTTCCTACATGTGTGAGTGGCTCACTGATTTTCCCTAAGACACACAGCATATTGTAGGCATTCTCTGCAAAAAGAAATATTTTTTTGCCAAAATAAAGCTTTGCCTGCCCCCCAAAAACCAATATATGCATTACATCTGTGTCATCATTAGCAGTATTGATAAATAATCAAAATTGCAAAATTCCCCTGGTCTATACGAGGTACACACGTGCGAGAGGCTATACTGGGTAATTCCACTCTGAAAGAAGATTGCCAACAAAAACGTTCATTTAAGTCTCACCAATTTTGTAGCATTCAGCGTTTAATTTCTTTACAATATGATGGCTATTTAAATCACATTTACCGCCTACTGTGATGGCTTGAGTATAACTGATCTCTTCCAAACCCACAACGCATTCATTTCTCCCTTTCTGCTGAATCCTGCAGGGCGGCTCATCGCAGGTCTTGGAATGAAATCCTAACGAGCTCCTAATTCCTAATTTCTTCCGTCTGTTGCCAGTTTATTGTCTCCTGTGTGTTGCTCACACTAAATTCCTTCTAGCTGGTATTCCAGGTTCGCATTTCTTTGTCTACAAGTGGCTCTGATGCAAACAAGAACTTGAAATGCGGGACCTTGGAGACTTATTTTTTTTTTTTTGCAACATCAGCAAATGGAGAAATCCATCCGTATATTAAATACTATAAACTTGTTGAAAAAGCTCCGAAAAGGTTGGTCCTGCGTTGGCCTGCGCGGGGGGCTGGCTAAACATTCTGCAGGTGCAGGAAGCAGCCGCCCGTTTTGTAATACTGCCCGTTATTGTCGCCGCTGTGTACACAGCTGCAAGCGCCTTTGCCCCAAGTCCCAGTCGTTTTCCACATCCTGTCCTAAAATGTTATTAGACTTGGATAGGAATATTTGTGCAGCTCTGACATCTTTTTAGTCATTAATTTCAGCAGATTTTTGAGTGAGCAAGAAAATATTTCACGTATTCAGGTGTTTTGTAAGATGCGATGTATATGTGTATTTAAAGCGTTGTTCGTTTTTTAAATTGTCCCCCACTTTCCCATTGCCCCTGAAGTGTGGAGGTAAAATACCCCTCAATATAAGCACAGATCTATTGAGTTCACCTAAAAGACAAAAATAATTGATAAAAATCCTAAGAAACTTAAATATTCATTTGATCCATAGGTGAAAAAACCTTTCCTGATCCACAAAACTAGCATAGAATAGTCAGTTAGGAAGTAGAAGCCCTAAATGTGCAGTATTTAAACTACAACACCCTGCCGAACTGTCCATTACGGTCCTGGACAAGATGGAGGGCCCTGGGCAATTGTCCTTATCCCCCCCCTCCCCCCCTTCCTTTTCAAAGAGCAAATAACAGCATAGAGGAGAACTAAATCCCAAGAAAATAAAATGTCAAGCAGGCTGGTCCTTTATTGTAGAAGGGATAGGTGATATCCTGATTGCAATTTTTTTTTGCACTCCCCTGTCCTTGCTTTTGTTGTAGTGCTGCCATCCTCCTCTGGTCTTCTCCCGGTTTCCAGATCCATGACCACTGGGACTGGGATTCCCGGCAGCCCCAGGACCGGGGATTCCCGGCAGCCCCTGGACCGGGATGCCAGGACTAAATTATCTTTGATGCACATTCCCAGGAGTTACTTTATCCTAGATAGCCAAGGATCTCTTGTCCCTTCTGCAATAAAAATCCTTGCCTGCAATTTTTAAAATGTGGAACTTTAGTTCTGCTTTAAAACAACCCTGTGTTCAACTTGCTAGCAAAAAACAAGCCATCTTCAAAACTCCCAGCCTGCCATTATAAATGTAAACAACCAGCAGGTGTTTCCATGCTGATAGTAAAAAAAAAAATACAACTTAAGAGGATTTTTGAGAATGAATTACATCACAATACAAGCAGCTACAGAGGTGCTTGTTTTAATTCTGCTTTTACAGTGCGTTACCTAACAATCTGGGCTCCAATGCACATTATGGTGAACAGGTTTACACCAAGAATGAGGTTTTTTTATTGGAGGCTGAATTTATTCTACCTTATTATGGGGCTGCCCCCTCTCCTCCCCTGTATGGCTATAACAGCCTCCACTCTTCATGGGAGACTTTCCACCAGACTTCTGGAAATTTCATACTATTCAGCCAAAAGGACATTTGTGAGTTCAGGTGCTGATGTTGGATCAGAAGACTCAATCGGCATTCTAATTCATCCCAAAGGGTTGAGGTCCGGCCTGTGTGCAGGACACTGAAATTCCATCACCAAACTCGTCACACCATGTCTTTATGAACTTATATTGGAACAGAAAAGGACCTGCACCAACCCGTTGCCAATGGTCGGAGAAGCACCCATTGTCTAATATGTCTGTACATGCCGTAGTATTAATTTACCCCTCACTAGAAACACCTAAACAATCATTTGGAAGAAGGGGGATCATTAGACTTATATTAGGGTGTGATTTGTATTTGCAATCTGTTAACTATTTTGACTTCTTGGCTAAAAGAAAATCATTTATCAGTTTTACATTTGTGCAAGAAATTCAAAATCTTTTCACTTTCGTGCAATGTGAATTGGTGTCCCTGTAACAACCATTGAGTCTTGTTCTCTTTTCCCCATACAGGTAATGCTAGCCCCTCTGGTTACAATAGCACTGAAACTGTCCAAGCTGCAGGAGAGGACGGGCCGCACAGCCCCAACGGTCATTACATAAGCGGAGAAGGCTTCATCGCGGCTGAAAAATGAATTTTTGTTCACCTAGTCTGCCCCTTCCCCTTTCTGTCCTGTCTGTCAATGTTGTGCGTCATTCACCAATGTATGTGAACTGGGGATGGAAGCTGAAGAAAGTAAATTTATTTGGAAACCAGATTGAGTATTTTTATTTACCAACGTACGTGTGTTTTATTTTTACTTGCTCATCCATATTCATTATAAGGTTAGAGAGTGATGCTTTAGAGTAGCCTTTATCAACCTTTGTGACATGGGGGCCCTAAAAAATTGTTCAGGGAACCCCTTCCATATTTATATATCCACAACTCACGGTATATTAGTGTGCGGGTCAGTGGGAAGAATTCCTTTTACATTGCTGGCCTTTGGGAAGCATGTTACCCAAAAAGATGATTGGTGTTGGTGGTAACTGACCTGAGTGGCACAAAGTGCTCAAGGAACCCCTAGTAATCTCTGGAGGAACCCTGTTTGGGAAACTCTACATTAGAGAATATGACAGTGGGCAATATGTGCAGGAGAGGGGTGATGGGAGCATTACCAGGGGCAGAATGTATAGGAGGAGTTCAGGAAATATGACAGACTGTATGTGCAGAAAATCAAAAGTTTGAAGGGTATGACGGTATGTACAGGACATAGGTTTGGAGGGTATGGCCATGAATACTATGCACAGAAGAGTATATTAGATTGTATGACAGAGAGCAATATAGGAGATATGATAGCAGGCAGCGGAGGAATGCAGGGAGTATTACAGAGCAAATAAGGTGCAGGAGACACATGCTTAAAGTATTTGAAGTTTTTCTGGGACAGTGAAGGTTCCAGGGTTTGTGTCCGTAGCATTGCTTGCTGTAGGATGGTGGGGAGGATACTGTGAATGAAACAGGAGGCATGCATGCTTGGAATTATGGACAATGGAGGGTAAAAAAAAGAGTTATGGTGTCCTGGAGTGCAGCAATAGTTGGTGTAGTGCTTGAGATTCTTTTAACTCTAAAAGTGGGTAGTGGGGCTGAGCATTGATAGAGACATGACCTATTAGCATTGTGCAATGCATGGATGTGATGGATTATTGTGCATGCACTGGAGGTAATGCACATGGGCTGAAGCCTGGCTGTTAAGGAATAAATGGGCTGGGTACTGTGAGCTGCAAGAATATTACACATAAATAGAAGAAAGCCTACTATGGGGTTACAGCTTATACATTGGGTTACCCAACAGGGGCTCTTACAGGTTACCAAACATGCCTGGGAGCTGAGCATTGTGGAGGACCGAGCGTTGAGGCGTTATCACATATCTGTAGAAAAATGGCCACTGACAGGGTAAAGCCATTGACCAGGGGCTTGGACTTAATAGATTACTGCTTCTATCCTGGGGACTGATCATTGACAGGTAAATGCTTAGACTGAATATTGCTCATTAATGGGTTGATGCACACGGACCAGAATTAATAATGAGAAACTAATGTCTGAAGGATAGCAAAGGAGAAGCTAAGTGCAATGATTCTTTATTGTGTAATAGGCAGGCAGGTGACACAGGAGGCGATACGGCTGCATAGTGAAGCTGTTGCATGGTGGTATCCCACTAAAGAGTGGCACCGCCCCTATTCACCTGAGTAGGACTGATAAAGCACGTCATGCCAATTTATTTCATTAGTGAATTCAGCTGTTTCTCTGCACAGTTCCAATTTATTAGCTGCACCATTAAAATCTGCTTTAAATTTCCATTACAAAGCAACCTACAGATACAATGTGCTGATCTCACACTAGAGGGCGCCACATTCAAAGCTTCCAATAAATCCCTTTTATATACCAGCATGCAGAAAATCTTTAATTGCATTGGCCCCCAATTATTTATTAAGAGGATACAATTTTGTGAATCATCTCTCTTCAGGCTTTGTATCATTTTTAGATTCTCTTACAGGAGCACAAAACTGCCCAATTTTTTAGCCGGTAGACACCAGAAAGAAAAAAGCTTTGGCCGTGCTCCAGAGAGTAATGAAAGGTCTTGGAGCAAACCTAATCCCTGACTCATGACATCATAGACAGATCTAACAGTGCCGTACTGTAGGAGCGCAGACCCCAGTCATTTAAAATGTCATGTTCCAGAAAAAGAAAAAAAAATCTCCGTACAATTTCGGCCTCCACTGAAAAGTTATTAAACAAAGTTCTATTTAGCCATCAAGAGGCCACCTTGTGGAACGTGTGCCCTAATCTGCCCTCTCTGCTTCCACCGGCGCTGCTGGGACGCGGAGTCAAATATCAGCTTTTTCTCAGGGATTAAGAATTAGCTGCTGTGAAAGACTCCTATTAATAGAGACGCATTTTTGTTCTGATGCACAAAATAAAAAAAAACTCATCTGATTAGCACCAAGAATATTGCGGTTAAATAAAGCGCTGATGAAATTGTGAAAATGACCAATTTGTTAAAGCAAAACTGCAAACCTCATCCCTGACACCACTGCAATCTATGTTGTTATGTCAGTGCCACACCATCCAATTTTATTATTATTATTAATAATAAACAGGATTTATATAGCGCCAACATATTACGCAGCGCTGTACATTAAATAGGGGTTGCAAATGACAGACTAATACAGAGAGTGATATAGGAGGAGAGGACCCTGCCCCGAAGAGCTTACAATCTAGTAAGTGGGGGAATTTACACACAATAGGATGGGAGATATGTAGTGGTGGGAAGTAGAGGTGGTTTCAAAAAACAGAAGAAGACGGGTAGGCAAGTTTGAAAAAATGGGTTTTGAGCGCTCTTAAATGAGCAGAAAGTAGGAGCAAGCCGAATAGGACGAGGAAGACCATTCCAGAGAGTTGGAGCAGCTCTAGAGAAGTCTTGTAACCGTGCGTGTGATGAGGTTATGAGTGAGGAAGTCATTAGTAGGTCATTGGAGGAGCGGAGAGAGCGGCAGGGGGAGTATTTTTTTACCAAGTCAGAAATGTAAGTGGGACAATACCTGTGGAGGGATTTGAAGGCAAAGCACAGGAGCTTAAATTTGATTCTAAGGTGAAATGGAAGCCAATGGAGAGAACTACAAAGAGATGCAGCGGAAGAGGAGCGGAGGGAAGGATGGATGAGTCTGGCAGCAGCACAGAAATTTACATTCAATGGTTCATTTGATTGTTGCACAGGTAGTCCCCAAGTTAAGGACATCCGACATTAGGACGACTCCTAGATATGAACGGGGCTTCCCTGCTCGCTCGTGTGCAGGACGGAGGCTTGATGGGGGAAGGGGAGTCGGTTTGCATGACTTGCAGAAGAAATCTTTTGCTAAACACAGCTCAGCTCTTCTGTAGCCTCTTGTAACTCTTTAATGACAAAGACAAACTCCGCAGTTGTTTCTTTTTGCATATCAAAGCACAGCTTGCTCTAGAAAATAATGAATGTCTAGGCTCCATAAAGATTTTTTTTTGCTTTGTTTGTGATTAACTCACAGTAAGAATTTTATACATTAACTGACACCACGCTGCCTAATAATATGTTGAGACAAACATCTGTCCTAATTGCATTTATTAAAATAATGTACCTGTTCCAACTTACATACAAACTCAACTTAAGAACAAACCTACAGTCCCTATCTCGTATGTAACCCGGAGACTGCCTGTACATTGGTGTCAAAACCAAGATAAAAATGTGCAGTGGGCTGTTTACAGAAATCTTTGGAAATAGTAAATCATTGAAGCGCCATCTAGTCCATGTCTGAAATGATCTCTCTATTAGATGTAATTGTCAATAAATGAAAGCTGACGTGTTTCAGAGCTGGAAAAGTCTCCCTTCATCAGGGCTGAGTAGTAATAATGACGGGAAGTCAGAGCTTCAACACTTATACCAGTTGGAGAACCATCATTTGCAAGGGAAGTCGGTGGTAACAGCCTCCCTACTGGTCACACTAGTGCATTGCAGTAATACATGCGTGTTTATTGTTCAGAATTCCTCCATTTATGGCCATTGTATTAAGCAGGTCAGTTATTTTAATATATCTGGCAACAAGCATAAAACTTAACATGCACAAATATTATTAAATATAATGCAGATTGTACACAGCGATGCTTTGCACTTCTAGGTTCGAGTGGTATTCAAAAGCGGCGTACTGCCCTTTGTTTCATTTGTTCCTGTAATACATCAAATATATGCAAATTTGTAATCTGCAATGCAATATTGTGCTGATTTCCATTGGTCTGAAGCCTATATGGAACTTTAAGTTGTAACACCGTGCTATAATATGTTTATGTATGTGAGAAGGATTGGAAAGACACCATCATTTCCCTATTTAGGATTAGATCCTACTGATACCCCTACTCCCATTCCACTACCCCAATTCCCATTCAACCATCCTGACCCACTAATACTTATCCAACAATCCCCTTTGGATAGTTCAGTCGGTGCTTCTGGGTATGGTGGGCGTTTGTCCTCCTCTAATGTGGCAATGCATGGGTCTACCAGCTATTTGCCAAGTCCGAGCACCGTCACATGACAGAGAGGGGCAATGCAATGCCCCCTTTTGTTCCCAACAGAGACTGGAGAGGGCATTGCTGGCATATCGGTGATTTGGCGGCTTGTTTGCATGCAAACATTGGCCAAGGTGATGTCACTTTAAGGAACCTAAAGGGGGTGTTTTCAAGAATGTTTCTTATACAAAAGTAAAAGAGGTTCCCAGACTGGTTGGCCCGGGGCTTCACTGCAATGCCCAGATAAAAACAGGCCATGTTTCAGGACCCATAGGACCCTTTCATTATAAACTTAACCTCCCTCCCCTTTTGGGGTATTCTTATTGTCCCAAAAAAAAGAGGTTCCGGCCTTACCGTGCAATGGCAGTAAAACTGCGGCTATCCCTGGAATCCCAGTGGGGTCTCCATCCAGCCGTCCAATAGAGTGCCTGGATACATCCTGACGTCTTCTTTACAACCTTTGAATCTAATTGGATACCTGGTGGGTGGTCTCCTGGAACACAGGCTAGTTCCCCAGCAAGTAGGCGCCATCTTGGATACAGAAGAAGACTGCGGAAGCCTCCTGGAGGCCTACTTGCTGGGGAACAAGCCTGTGTTCCAGAAGACTCTTCATTGGCTGGGCAGACGCGCATGCGCAGTAGCACCCACCAGTTATCCAATTACATTCAAAGGTTGTAAAATGAGTCTTCTTAAAGCGGCAACACCATTTTTCTGAACTTTATTGGAGTTGCCCCTGAAGAAGAGGTGATTGTAAATCATCCAATGGGAACACCTGTCCCAGAATGCTCTCTAAGAATAGAATTCTCCTTACTTTGGGAGATTTCCTCTAATTTTATGTTACAAAAAATGAACATTTCCCCCTATTGGCACACGCAGAGCAAAAAATACCCAATCCTTGTGTATTAAACCCAAAAGACAATGTTGGTGAAACTCGCACTTCAATAATTTAGTTTCCACATCTTCAGGGTGCCGTCGTTGCATCATGTGCGGTTTCGTTTTGCCTTACTTTCACTATTACTGGCAAACCGATACATGAACGAGAATTTCGCCCCCACCCACCTAATGCCGGAACATTTTGGAAACCTCATTACTGGAAATCACAAATGCTTCTCGTTATCATCATATAACTCTTATTTTATCTCAGCAGCTCAGAGTTCTAAAAATCTGACCCAACACAAATTTTATAGCCTTGTTTGATGTCATGTAAGCGTTTTCAGATGTCCAACTTGGCGATAACGATCTGATGCCATTCTGGATGAATAACGGACAACAAATAATTGTAGATGATGAGAATTTTTTGCCGATTAGCAATAAATGAATTCCTATCGTCTGGGAGCCAGGATAGAGAAAACCCAAAATCCAGATCCGATTCTTTCAGTTTGGCGTTTTTTTCAGCAATGGCAATGTGGTGCATTGAAGCCAAACCAACGTTTTGGATCATTGGGTATTTTCAGAAAACGTAGATACCAGTGGGACCTTCCTGCAACCCCAACAATGCCCCTGGGGGCCAACTGTAAAAATATGGCTACAGCAATCTCACCTGTTGCCACCTTTCCAGGATCTAGGAAACCAAAAGCATTGGCCCCACTTTAACTGGAACCATGATAATAGATATTGGGGAGACCTCAATGTAACCCTTTAATGATAGGTCATGTATCAGGCTTTGTTTAGCAACAAAGCCATTCATTGCCATGATTCTTTTTTCAGACAAGCTTTGCCTAGGTGGTCCCCATGGTCCTAATTTCTATAACATTTCAACAAACTAAATGATTTTGCTGATCATCTCTCCATCACAATGACCAGCATACCAGTAGATCAATGGCCCACCATGGACATAAGGCTTATTTAATATAGCTCAGCCCGTGATTCTGCAGCTCCAGACAAAGTTCTACAAATAAAAGCTCACTTATTTTGTAATTGGTTTACTGTTAGCAATTGTTCAGCAAAAGGCTCTGATTGCACTGTCTGATACTCCCTAGAGCAGCCTTTCTTAATGTTTTTAACATGGGAGAACCCTTGAAATAACTTTAAGGTTTTATGGAACCAATCCTATAATGCAATACTATATCACCAGCTCACATTATTTTAGTGTGGTGGTCAGTGGGAAGAATTCCTCTTACATTGCTGGCCATTGGGAAGAATGTCACCCTTACAGATAGCCAAATAGATCATTGGGGGTCACTTAGTCTGACCTGAGAGTTGCAATTTGCTTATGGAACCCCCAGCAACCTCTGGAGGACCCCTGGTTTAGAATCACAGCCCTACATGGAGCACCCACCAATCTGTACATGAGCTACAAGCTGCAGCAAGCAGAACTGCCAGAATCTCTTTGAAAATTGCTCCGAGGTTAATCTTGCATCATTGACTGACAGTCGTAATATACGATACGGTAATATATGACGACTTTCCTCTAACCGCACGCCGCACAGGCCGCTACCTGCAAACCAACCGGCACAATGTCTGCGAATTGCAGAGCGGAGATAAAAGCAACGACCTGGCTTGTAATTATAACTGCCCCGAGGAAGAGGCAGAGAGTCTATTAAACACTTTAATGTTCTCTACGCATGATTAATCTCACTGAGAATATGATTGAGGCTCGTTAAGAACTTAATTGTCAAATGATTCCTTTCACATACTCAGCTAATAAAAAAAGAAACAGCAGGGAAATGTATAGATTTTATTTTCTATAAGAGTATGAAAAGTGTACCTGTCTGCAGGTAAAGGTTTGTAAAGCTATAGAATGTGGTCACTGCTAAGAGAAATACTATATTATTATTATTATTAATAAACTGTATTTATATAGCGCCAACATATTACGCAGCGCTGTACAAAAAAAATGGGTTGCAAATGACAGACAGATACAGACAGGAGGAGGAGAGGACCCTGCCCCAAAGAGCTTACAATCTAAGAGGTGAGGAAGCAGCACACAATAGATACTGAACTCCAACCCTCCTTTCATTTAATTTGCCCCCAGCCTTCCTTGAATAAATAAAACTCCAGCCTCCCCTTTAATAAATCTGCCCCCAGCCTTCCCTTAAGTCTTGCACAGTTGTCCCAGCTTCTCTCCTGGTGTAAAATTGTTTCCTATGATTTCACTGCACACTGTGAGCTTCTCACAGTGTGTATCAGAAGCTGCAGCAAGTCAGATAAAGCCCGCCTCTTTCCCTGATTGTAGAATGTCTGGCATCTGCCAGCCCCTCCCACCCCAGCCTGTCCCGCCCCTTTTTCCATTTTTTGGATTTCAGTTCTTTAATCATGAAGCTTCAGAATCACATTTGGATGTTTTGCATGCAAATCCAGCCCACCTAGACACACCAACTCCTACCAACCAATAAAAGCATTTTGATATTTGCATGCCTCCCCCCAAGAGCCATCGCACTGCTTGCATCAGGGCTGGGGATTGGTTGAAGGAGTACTTACCTCCATCTCGGCTTGCAATGCATTTAGTAGGTGTCCCTGTCACTGCACCACACTGCCCCCTCCTGGGTACTTCTGTAATGGGCTGTGCTCATTCTCGCAGAATTTCGGGTTCTCAGCTATCCCAAGATGCAACAGAGATGCACAAAGACATCACCTGCACCTCTTGAAAGCAAAACCAAGATGAGTATTTATTTTTTATTTTATATTTTTGAAGAATTATTTGCAGCTATTTTTGCAGCCTTAATACAACACATTAATAATGCGCGCCATAAAACGCAATAATTCCCATGCACCACAGTAGAGTGAATGAGCAGTTGCAAAAAGCAATACAAAGGCCCTGTTGCTCCTCAGCTTCCAAGGTCGAAAAGCTAAAATAAATTCATAATGTTTTTTTTTTTTAGTATTTCCATGGACCCCAGGGACCTAACTGTTCCACCCCTGGATCACTGGTAGATACCCATAAAGGAAAGTGCACATACAGGGATCAAACTGGGAAATTCACCCAACCAATCAGCTTCCCTTCTGCAAGGCTCCATAAGGTCAGCGCTTGTATTAAGATTTGCTGTACATTTCCTGATGTCACCCACTGGAACCAGTAAATCCAATCCTTTGTCTAGAATGTCCTTTATAATCCACATTCCTCTCCGGATATTGTCACACCTCTGTTTATTCATACAATCCCTCTGATTGGGAATCCTAACAGCCTTGCGTTTGCACGTTAATTACATCTAATTTGGCATTATATAAATGTTGGGTGCTGAAATGGAACACCTCCACAAACAGGGAGATTCATAGCATTGTGTGATATTTACCGGCAGCCAGCGGGAGACCGGACAAACATTAGATTGTGTGCTCACCTGACCAAGCATGAAGCAACCCGGTAAACACTGAGCTGTGCCTGGGACAAGCAAGGAACCCAACTGTGCAATTCACATTCTGCTATACACCGAGTGCATGTGTGCTGTCTGTATAAAAGGGTCAGGGCTCCCAAAAGGGATTCTTCATTCTGTGGTTGGAGAGGGTGGCTGAGCATATACATTACAATCTGGAATATTCCAGGAGGTAGGCAGTGCAGGGAATTGTTGTAATGATTATAAATAAAATGGTTTGGTAATGTAGGTCTAAACAATGAGGCTGATTTACTAAGCACTTGTGCACATGAGACAGCTCTATCACCCAACCCTAGCTAACCCTAGTCCATAACATTTACCCAACCCTAGACAATTCTGGCATTAGATCTTATCCAACCCTAGATAACCCTAGGGGCAAACACTTACCCAATCCTAGCTAACCCTAGTCCCTAACATTTACCCAACCCCAGACAGTTCTGGCATTAGAACTTATCCAACCCTAGATAACCCTAGACAGTTCTGGCAGCAAGATCCTATTCAACCCTAGCTAACCCTAGTCCCTAAACTTATCCAACCCTAGATAACCCTAGACAGTTCTGGCAGCAAGATCCTATTCAACCCTAGCTAACCCTAGTCCCTAACACTTACCCAACCCTAGCAAACCCTAGTCCCTCACACTTACCCAACCCTAGACAGTTCCAGCAGCAATATCTTATCCAACCCTAGCTAACCCCACGGGCAAACACTTACCCAACCCTAGACAGTTCTGGCAGCAAGATCCTATCCAACCCTGGCTAACCCTAGGGGCGAACACTTACCCAACCCTAGCTAGTTCTAGCAGCAAGATCTTATCCAGCCTTAGCTAACCCTAGGGGCGAACACTAACCCAACCCTAGCTAGTTCTAACACTAATCCAACTCTAGACAGTTCTAGCAGCAAGATCTTATCCAACCCTAGCTAACCCTTGTCCCTAAAACTTACCCAACCCTAGACAGTTCTGGCAGCAAGATCCTATCCAACCCTGGCTAAACCTAGGGGCGAACACTTACCCAACCTAGACAGTTCTAGCAGCAAGATCTTATCCAACCCCAGCTAACCTTAGTGGTGAACGCTTACCCAACCTTACACAGTTTTAGCTACTTACCCAACCCTAGAGGCAAACACCTACCCAATCCTGGACAATTCTAGTAGCAAGTGTTTACACTTCCCTAGCTAACCCTAATGGCAATCACTTACCTAACCTTAGCTAACCCTTGGGGCAAGCGCCTCCCTAAACAAAAAAACAGTGCTCTTATTCCACCTGCCTTACTTGTGGTAACCATTGTGGCAACAACTTACCCAATTCCAACTTGTCTTGGAGGAAGCACTTATCCCCTTAATTATTAAGAGTGCACTAGGATAAGCTAGGATTGAGTAAGTGCCAGCTAGGTTTGGATAAACGTATTCTGCTAGGATTATCTAGGATTTACCAGGGTTGGATAAATGCTTGTGCTAGGGATTAGTAAGATTAGGTAGGGACTTGCAATCTGCTGGGGTTGGGTAGCACTTGTACCCAGCTAGGGTTGGTAGGTGCTTACCTTCAGCTATATTTGGGTAAGTGCTTGTAGCTAGTTAAGGTTGTATAAGTGCTTATAACCAGCTATGGTTGGGTAAGCATTACAGCTAGCTAGGGTAGTAAATGATTGCAGCCAGATATGGTTGGGTAGGGGCTTGCAGTCTGCTGGGGTTGGGTAAGCACTTGTACCCAGTAGGGTTGTTAGGTGCTTTTATCCAGCTACAGGTCAGTACATGCTTGTAACTAGTTAGGGTGGATAAGTACTTGAAGTCAGCTATGGTTATGTGAGCACTTATGGCCAGCTAGGGTTGGTATGCAATTGCACCAAGCTATGGGTGAGTAAATGCTTGCAGCCAGGTAAGATTGGATAAGTTCATTTAGCTGCTTGGGATTGGTAGGTGCTTGGATTAAGCTATGGGTAGGTAAGTGCTTGCAACCTGGTATGGTTGGGTAAGCACTTGCAGCCAGGTAGGATTGGGTAAATGCTTGCAGCCAGCTGGGGTTGGTAGACATTTGCAGCCAGTGCTAGCCAGGGTTCCCATATGTAGATATCCGCTCAGTAAAACACCTCATACCCTCAGTCTGGCCAGCTGCTAACTCCTAAACTCTTGATCATAAAAGTGGCAATTAACACCCATTAATTACCAATGCCAATGGCTGTAATTGTTCAATAAACACATCTAGCCGGAGTATTTAGCTCCCAATTAAACTGTTTGCTTTTGTTGTAAAGAGACCATAAACATATTTCACTGTCAGATGCAGCAGCCCAGAACGTCAGCTTCTGTTTCACCTCTTCATCTATCACAATACCACCAATATTTATTTATTCTGCAGTCTCAGTGACCTCACAACCCCATTGGACAATAATGATGACATTCTGGGATGTTCATGATGGAGTGACTTGCTAAAAAGTTACAATGTTCCTGTATGATCACTGAGGGAGAGGAGATTGGGGAAAGGCTTCTTTCTGCCTGCAGCAGACTGATAGCAATATCTCATCCTGGGCTAAATCACCGGACTGCGTTTTATTTTAATAATATTAATGTAATATCATGAGATGTTAGCAAAGAATTATGCGAGTTAGTAAACAGGTCCACTTTACCCCACATAAACGTTTGTTCTACAAGTGATCGATGGCTGCGTGTTTATTCAGCCGTTGAAGAATGTAATAAATAATGGATTTGTTGATTAACATGCAAAGTTTTCAGTTGGTGGATCCATCTGTGTTTTCCCTCCCCACCATGGGACAATAGAGTTGATTTATGATGATTTATTGTTGTCTGAGATCTTTATGGGTTGAAGCTTCATTGGAGTTTCTCAGCAGTAGAGTAGATGGGACACCCAGGGGGAATCATTCAGATTTTGGCATCTTGGTGCATTGCAGTTTTAAGAAAAGAACCATGCAGAATTTTTTCTGAAGCATTGCATTACTGTATGTTGCAGTGTGCTGGAGCATGCATGTTCTAATACACACTGCAACATACAGTAATGCATTGCAACAGCAAATATGCTGCATGTTTCCTTTCCTTGCTGCATTGCCTGGGTTGGGGGATGCCATGCAAAACAAAGAATTCACCCCCATAAGGTGCTTTAAAATTGTGTGGTGGTAACATGTACAGTACAGCAATGCAGCGCAGCTGGGACATTTGTTTTGGCACTGAATGGATGACATTTAGGGCTCCATTTATAAAGCAGTGAATCTAACATTCCCCACCTCCTAGATTGTAAGCTCCTCGGGGCAGGGTCCTCTCCTCCTTTGTCACTGTCTGTATCTGTTTGTCATTTGCAACCCCTATTTAATATACAGCACTGCGTAATATGTTGGTGCTATATAAATCCTGTTTATTAATAATAATAATAATAATAATAATAATAATAATTCCCTGGTGGAGGATCTTTACGGTCCATGTGTTTCAATAGTAGTAATTAATTCTCCACCAAGAAATGTCAATTTCATTGCTTTAAAAATTGACTCCTTGGAGGTCTACTTCCAGTTTTTGCACACAAGATTCACCCAATTGTTATCTTTTTCACATTGGATTGATTTGGAAAATGCATAAATTATCAGTAATGGGTGATTCACAGATTTCCTAATTGAACCAATTGTGAGAAGTGGGAGAAGTTTTAGAGAAGAAGAGAAGTTTTAGGTACAAATTTGGTAAAAACAATTATCAAAATGACCCCTTGTGTGTTTTTTATTCCTATTTTTGTCTTTTTTGTTGCATCTACTGCTGATCTCTTTCAGCCTTTTCCCTGTCTCCATTACATCATGGCTCGGGCCTGGATTCCAGATATTAAGGGACCATGCTGAGCAATGTGCAATGCCAGCACGGCTGCTTGTAATCTCTACCAGGGGTACGTGTGCCAGGGTAACAACACAAGAGCACAAATACAGACAGTGATCACCCTTAACAAGGATATATTGCAGTCACTAAGGGGTTAATAATATAGGGCTAGGTGTTAATAAGTTAAGAATATCACTTCCAAACTTTCTACATTTCTGGTGACTTACAGATAAATTACTCTACAACATGTCTACAAATGTTTCCGACTCTTACAGATGACAATGGAATACAATAAACAGGCTGTTTGGTGTTCAAACAAATGCTTCTGCATCCCTACTGTCAACTGCTAATCTGCAGCAGATGGAAGATGCAGAATTATAGCAGCTTTAGGAAGAGTTGTGTTGGGGGAGGTTCATCCAGGTGTGCTTGTTTATTCGATGAGCAAACAGCCCTGTTGGGGCAGAAATTTAAGGACAGTTGAGAAAGGTTAAAATTATTTTATTTATACATTCACTGGCAGCCCATTTGCTGAATTTTCATAGGAGCCCATTGATATGGTAAGTAGTGGGCAGTGTGACTATTGGGTGGTGGTTTTTAGGGGCAGAACCACTTCTACCAATCACCGGCCAATAGAAATCCTGCCTGCTATGTACACCAGCAACTGTCTTCCAGCTGATTGGTAATATACACAGCAGGCATTATTTCCATTGGCTGGTGGTTATTAGGAGCAGTACTGACGTAGTTATTAACCCAGATTATCCCTGCCTCATCCTTGGTTCTTCCATGTCTGCTTACCTGCTCATATATTGGCCCTAAGTTTTTTTTGGCTATGAATCCCATTTTCTGTCTTGATATTTGGCTGGCTGTAAATTGGTGGCCTGACCTGTCCATGACTACATTTCCACCTATTGCATTGGCACCATCTTGCCCACCCATTGCTGACAGTGGGCTGTTCGTGCCCTCTTCTCATGGGCGACGCCATTGAAAATGCTCCCATGTTCCATTAACTTCACTGACATTTCCATGTGCTGCCCCTTGTTTCAGTCCATTGTGCCCTCCTACCCCGGAGTGGAGCAATAAGGGAGGTCCCCTTTTCATCTTTGGCTTCCCATAATGGAACTTACCAATATTAACCTTTTCTTTTCATTATACCAGATTGAGTTCTGCTCGAGTTTATCGCATTACTTTTGGTGAACTTTAGATGGGCAGTGTGGTTGTGTTGGGGTCACCTCTTCCTTATTCCTGTGAACCATGCCAGTGGTTAGGAAGCAACAAGTGATGTTTCACCAATGGCCACCCATGACTATATTTCCACCTATCGTATTGGCACCATCTTGCCCACCCATTGCTGACAGTGGGCTGTTCGTGCCCTCTTCCCATGGGCGACGCAATTGAAAATGCTTCTATGTTCCATTGACTTCACTGACATTTCCATGCACTGCGCCTTGTGTCAGTCCATTGTCCTTGCCCTACTTGCCCTCCTACCCGTAGTGGAGCAATAAGGGAGGTCACCCTTGTCATCTCTGGCTTCCCATAAAGGAACATGACAATATTAACCTTTTCTGTTCATTATCACAAATTGAGTTCTGCTCTTGAGTTTATCGCCTTACTTTTGGTGAACTTTTGATGGGCGATGTGATGGTTTATGTGAACCATGCCAGCTGTTAAGAAGCAACAAGTGATGTTTCACCCATGGCCACCCATGACTATATTTCCACCTATTGTATTGGCACCATGTTCCCACCCATTGCTGATCATGGGCTGACCCCGCTCTCTTCTCATGGGTGACCATTATGCACTAATAAATGGGGGTATTAGTGAGTGGCTAACACTTGTTGACAAATATTGGATTGCCGGTTCATTTACAAGAATGGCAATGGTTGGCTAAGAAGATGCCACCTGGGACTAGCTGTTCCCACCGCCCATCTGAACCCAGCCCAAGCTTTGATGAAGGGAGATTGTTTACTGCTCCCAAAGTCCACAATACAGCAAGTGAATATAAAATCCCCCCAATGGGGCACAGATAATTAAAAAAAGTTAATTTAATTTTCATCCATTGCCCCCTCGATCCCGAATTCTTGGCTTGAATTTCCTGCCCCTTTATCTGTGCACCTTGTCATAATGAAAATTCCATTAAACAAGTCTGCCCATTTCCAATGCCAAAAAAATATTATCTCCTTAGAGTGGGACATTGTCGAAATAATTGCATTTCCAATCAGCCAAATTAAATTCACTTTTAGGCCAGTAATAGATGGCAAGGCCAGTTATTAAAAACCGAGGGCCGGGGATTAAGGTCCCTCAATTGTTTTCACATGATGCAACGTTAAATCCATCTTTTCAACTGGATAAAATTTCCTTCTCGTTCCCATAAAACTTCAGAAAGTTTGAGCGCTCTCAAGTTACAACGCAGTGACCCAACCAGGCTGCACTTTTCCCCTCTACCAGTCTGCCGAGCTCAAGTAATCAAACCCAGACCGGCGAGCCGCTTGCGCGTAGAGAGCTAAGTATTTTTTTTCAAGCACATGAACTCCCCGGGGCAGCGAGAATCTTGAAGAAATCCTTCAAAACCCAAATGGAAATAAGATAATACGTCGGCCCTGTGACTTCATCTTTCTTATCAGATGGCGCTCGCTTTTCCGCCTCTGTTTTTGATCAGCGTAAACAGCGTGCGGAGTTATTTATCGCAGACGTTGGATGGGCGTAGTGCGCATTACGTTCGCAGGGATGTGATTTGAATTTACAGTTTGTGGCGGTGATGTCGGTGGAGCCCGTGTGGCTTTTCATTGGGAACAGCCGGAGTTTATTTTCGTCATATTTCCTAGAATTTGTGCCACTGGTTACATGTGTTCACTGACGGTATCAAACGGCGAGATCATTTGTTGGCTTTGGAACAATTTGGGAAGGGTGGGAAAGGTGAAAAATATGTTACACCTAAAATGGAAAATATATTTATTTAGCGCCGCTTCTATTAGGTATGGTTGGCCTTTAGCACGTATAGAACATTTTTATTGGCTGGTGGTCCTCAGGGGCAAGACCAACTTTAACTCCATTAGCCAGTGAGAACTCTCACCCTCTTATGAGTGTTCTCATTGGCTGGTGGTAGAAGGGCAGAACTAACTGATTACAATACAGGTAGTCCCCGGGTTAAGGACATCCGACATACAGACGACTTCTAGATATGAACGGGGCTTTCCTGCTCGCTGGTGTGCAGGACAGAGGCTTGAAGGAGGGAATGGGTCGGTTTGCATGACTTGCAGAAGAAATCTTTTGCTGTTCTGCAAGCTCTTGTAACTCTTTATTGATCAAGGCAAACTCCGGAGTTGTTTCTTTTTGTATATCAAAGCACAGTTTGCTCCAGATGTTAATGAAGGTCTAGGCTCCATAAAGATTCTTTTTTGCTTTGTTTGTGATTAGCTCACAGTGAGGATTTTATACAGTAACTGATACCACGCTGCCTAATAATATATTGAGACAAACATCTGTACAAATTGCATTTATTAAAATAATGTACTTGTTTCAACTTACATACAAATTCAACTTAAGAACAAACCTACAGTCCCTATCTCGTATGTAACCCGGGGACTACCTGTACTATAAATTATGAACAGCAGCCTATAAGCATGTCAGGAATTATAGCACAAAGCATCTTCATTGGCCGGTGGCAGGGTCGCTGACACCATCAGCCAATGAGAAGGCTCATATGGTGGTGAGAATTTGCATCACCATTCTATAGGTTTCCCTTAGAGTAGGTGATTGAAGCTGCTGCAGGTAAAAAAATCTTACCTAAAAAAAGACATAAAAGGCTGTATATATAAATCAGGGAATCCGAAATTCCCTCGTGGGAATTTTCTAGGTCCCTGTGTTTCATTGGCAGTAATTGATTCCCACAAGGGAATATCCTGATTCCTTTTTTTTTTATAAGTAGAGCTCAAAATGTATTCCTACCTAACCCATAGTGAACCCAAATCTGCACTAACTTTTTCCTGCCCATAGCTATTATTTTTATTTTACTGCTTTTTATTGTTACACTTTTTTTTTGTTTTTACAATCAATGTTTATTTTTGGTTTTGGTTTCATTTGTTTTGTTTGTAATTTTTCTTTAGTGTCTCATAGAAAGAACATATTCAAAGTACAAAACATATACAAAGCCAAAAAATATAATTTATTATTGAACACAATATATATTTATATCAATAAATAAAAGTTTATATATTTTAAATAAAACGTATATTATTTATTTATTGCAAAGCATTTTTTTCTTGAAACAAATATTTTAATAAAATTAAAATAATAAACACATTTTAAATACATTTCTATTTAACCCGTTAATAACCTTTAGCTAATCCTAATCAGCACTCATCATCTCCAACTCTGTCCTTTCCTTCTGCCCTCAGCTAATATTTTTCTATAGCTCTATTTCTTTCCGTCATTATTATTTTAATTTTGTCTTTGTTTTCATTCAATTTCTAGTAACTTTTTCTCATCTCTTACACCTAACAAATGCAAAAAGTTGAAGATAAATAACCTTTAATAAATTTACAAATAACTTTGCTTTGTACCAGAAATGTAATTTAAACAAATTCACTAATTTGTAAAAATAAAATGTTTACTTTCTTATTTATTGACAGTTCCTTAAAGAATATATTGTTGTTATTATTATTATTATTATTTAATATTACTATTTATAAAAAAAAAATCTTTACAGGTAGAAAGCCGTCGATCCCCCCATGTTCCTGGTCCAATCTTTCCTGCACCATTCCAGCTTCTTCCTTCCTCCCGGTGCAGGTTGGACACCGGGTGCTGCCATATTCTTCCTTCTTGTGACATCACCTGATCTCGCACTGCACAGCGAGAAACTTCCTGAAAATGAAAAATGAAAAAAAAAATTCTGATCATACTGTGCATGCAACAGGTTGGCACTTTGTTTTACATTTCAGAAAAACCCTTTTCTGCGTATGCCTGATCTCTCGGGCATGAGCAGACAGGGCTTTCCTGAAATACAAAAACACATGCGCAGTAAATTCTGCATGTTTTTAGCAGCCTGCAGCCTCCTGGGATATGTGACATATGTATCCCGGGTGTCTGCAGGTTTCTCCTTCAGTCTTCAATGCCAGGAGTTCACATTATTCTGGCGTTGGCTCTACGAAGGTGAATGGGTAAGGTTGGAAACATTTTTTGATGGCGTCTAAAGCAGACCATGGTGTTTGTCCGAAGAATTACATATTGATTTTGTTATTTTAAGACAGGGGTGTCCACACTTTTTTGGCTTGCGAGCTACTTTTAAAATGACCCAGTCAAAATGATCTACCAACAATACAAACTTAATAAAAGACTTATTATTGTGATACAGCTTTAATATTCAAGTTAAACTTCAATCTCACTCCTCCCCTGAAGGGCGAAACGCGTCGGGAACTTGGGACCTTTTCAAAAAACTTAAGTTGATATTTTTTACTTGAAACGTGAAAACAAGTGTATGTAATCACAGACTTTGATTGCTTGTATATCATTAGCTAGTTGATGTATGTATGGTATAGGAATATACTGTATAACCTTAAAAAAAAGAATTATTTACTTTTTAAAAAAAATTCTGCCTTTAAAAGCCTGTCTATCCCTCCACTTGATCACAATAAAAACTTGGACTTAATAACTCCCGTGCGCGATAGAGTGAAAGGCAGAACTCCGAGATCTACTCGTGTTGCCCTTGCAATCTACCGGTAGATTGCGATCCACCTGAGCAAATCTGGTTACCTATGGTGATGTTTGCTGCTTCCAGGTGGCAGTTTGCTGGGCACCCAGGAGCTGCCAAATGGGCATTTTTTGGCTATGGGCAAAGCTTGATTATAGCATGGCCCAGCCTAATATTGGTTGCATGAAAAGATAGAGTGAACATTCACCTGTTCCAATGACATCATTCATTTATTTGCTATAGGATTCCGCAGCATTATGGCTACGCCAAGAGAGCAATGCCAGCCAAATCCTCTATTTAGTGACCCTGCTGCTGGCCCAATCATTAAAGATTCCGCTTACTGCTCACAAATTGCTTCTGTGCCAAACCTTCGCTATATTTCAAAGAGGGGAACATCGGGGTCAGCAAACTCACACTCACTGCACAGAAAGTATTCTGCACGTCTCAATCCCTGAGCCAGCAATCAAAGAGACATTTCATTGCACAAAGAAAATGATGAGTACAGTGAGGGAGCAATATTTTATTTAATCCCCTTTTAGAAACCAGCTGGATCTGATCCCATAGGCCCAGTAATGGCTGCATGGGGTGCTGTGACTGTAGTTTCACCTTTGGTTTGGAGGTTCTTATTAGCAGAATAGCGATAAAGCTGCCCATCAATGGAAAGTGGTTTGCTATTGTTAAAGGTCCATATAGCGTCCAGAGGGGCAGCAGCACAGGTACAGGGAAGGTTTTATGTCCATACACCAATAGTTACTGAATGGATACAAAGCAAACCCACTACATCATCATACATGGCGGGCATCAGTTTGCTCTGAAGAAGCTACTTCTGCCTCTACAGCTGCCCTGGATGCACACATTGGCAACCTGTCATCCTTCAAACTAAAACGATTTCTCTAGGCTGGCAAAATATAAATATTTAATCCTGAAAGTTTCTTTTTTCTCAGCTATTAGCTTTGGACAAGGTCCATATTGTATCTGTTTTCAATGATCCTTCTCCATCACTGCTAACTTATTTCTGATCATGCCAGTCGCTATCAAGGCTATCCTGCTCCGACTTCTAGCTTGAGCTTTTGAGCTCTGCAAACTGTGTACTTTGTCTGGTTGAAAGGACACTAGATCGCCACCTGCTGGCTAGTACAAAATATTCACATGCAATATCTGATACATATTTTGTTACTTTTTTAGTCTGGTCTTTAGGAAAAAGAGGAGAGGAGGAAATGGAAGGAGGGGTGTGTAATTTGGAGTTTTTTTTTATTTATCAGTGTGCCAAAGTTTATTAATGTCATTAATCATCATTTTTGTTTTTTGCTGTCTTTGTCACTAGAGATGGGCAGAATGGAAAAAAAATCAGATCAAATCCAACAGCACTGGACAAAATTGTCACAGATTTGGAAATTCTGGGTTTGAATTCGTATTTTTTTAATGAGTCTATACCTTTCATTAAAAGTTAAATGTTTAATCAGAACTCGGATTGCTCAAATTCCAAGTTCAGATCTGAGTCGGAATCAATTCCAACTAAAACTCTCTGACCGCCATTGGTCCTCACTTTGATCCTCACTCTGATAATAAATATCTTCCTCTTGGTCCTGGTGAACGGATCGTACGGAGATCATCAGAACACCACATATTGTCAGTAGACCACCGGGGGGCGCTGTAATTTGATGACATTTGGATACAAACCATTAAATGAGCCACACAAACACAGAAAGTTTCCATTCAAACAATCGCCATAATAAAGTGAAAATGCATTTTTAAGTCTTCTCCCTCTCGGTTTCCACCCGCCAGCAGCAATTTATGAAAAGCTCCGGTTCTTGGGATGTTAATAGTAAATTCAGAAACATATTTTATAGGGGAAGATTGTCACCTCGTTCCCTACAACATCTGAGGAGTGATTCAGACATTTGGAATTCAGAATGAAATACTTTGCTCGTTTTCCTTTCCATCTTGTAATGTTCATTAAAATACTTTAATTCTCACTTGGACGTTCTTGTCCACATGTCTTGGCAGCCAATCGGCTTTCGGGAATCAGCCGTCCTCATAGACGTAAGGTGATCTGTGATGGATTTGTCCAACAAATGGGGAAACGAGAGGGCCAATGGGACTTAATTGACTCCTGAAGATCTCCTGGGCCCCTGATCTTGGGTTAAAAAAACCTGTAGCAGTTTTAGACAATTTTTTCATTTTTTTTTTTCAATTTGTAAAAAATAAAATAATATAAGAAATATAAAAGGTTGCAAATTATAATTTTGTATGTATCATTATATTTTTATCCATCATCACTCATAGGATTACTATAGGGGAAATGGAAAGTCAATGCTTGATTTTGAATCTGCAAAAATGCTGCCTTTGTATTGTCATGTAATCTTCTTGTCGCATGCTTTCTAAGTTCTCCATATAATAATGTTTAAATAAAAATATTGCAATATTTACTAAGCTCAGGTTAAAATGTACAAATAAAAGTAATGTGTCACAGTATTAACTCTTTCCCCTCTATACAGGTTTCCATTGAAGAGTCTTTGAGCCACAAAGCAAAATTCTAGATTCTGCTATGTTTTCTCTTTAGGAAGCCCCCAGGCCTCTGTCAGTCCTTTGTCATTTGGATTTTCTGTATTATTATTACACATTATTTATATAGCAGCAACATATTACACAGCGCTGTACAAAGTTCATAGTCATATCACTAGCTGTCCCTCAAAGGAGCTCACAATCTAATGTCCCTACCATAGTAATATGTCATTATTACAGTCTAAGGACAATTTTGGGGGGAAGTCAGTTTACCTATCTGCATGTTTTTGGAATGTGGGAGGAGACCAGAGTACCTGGGGGAAACCCACACAAACACGGGGAAAACCTGCAGACTCCATGCAGATAGTGTCCTGGCTGAGATTGGAACCTAGGACTGCAAAGGCCAGAGTGCTAACCACTGAGCCATTTGGGTAAACAAGTTTTATACAATGTATGGTAAAACCAAAAGTATAAAACATAGGTTTATCAGGATGGCTGGAATATTTATAACACTTAAGAATTAAGTGTGCAACGTGAATGTAAATATCTCCTTTCATTGCATACCAAAAATGTTCTATTGGGTGGAGATCCGGTGATTGTGGAGGCCATTTGAGTACAGGGATATCATCGTCATGTACAAGAAACCAGTTTGAGCTCCAAGACTGGAGAAAAAAGAGTATTATGGGAGAACCTGGGTGATCCAGCAAACCTGAAAAGGATCTGGTCCAGGATTGAAAAGATTTGCCAACTAATATAAAATGATTTTAAGAAATCCTTCCAGGTTTGCTGGATGGCCCAGGTTCTCCCATGATCGTCTTTTCTGGCCTTGTAGGGCTTTATTAGCTATAGTAGCTATCAGCAGATGGGGACATAAGGGATGGACATGGTCAGCAACAATACTACTATTGGGTGTGGCATCTAAATAATGCTCAGTTGGTACTAAGGGATCCAAAGCGTGCCAAGAAAATACCCTGCACACCATTAGCCTGAGACTTCGATACAAGACAGGATGGAACCATGTGGTTGATGCCAAATTCTGACCATGCCATCTGAATGTCACAGCGGAAATTGAGACTCAGCAGACCAAGGAACATTTTTCCATTCTTCTCTTGTCTTATTTTGGTGAACCTGTGCAAATTGTATCCTCAGGTGCCCGCTCTTAGCTGTGGCACCCATTGTGGGTTCCTGCTGCTGTAGCCCATCTGCTCCACGGTTGTGCATTCAGAGATCTCTTCTGTAGACCTCGGGTGAGTTTCTGTTGTCTTTCTATCAGCCCCAACCAGCCTGGCCATTCTCCTCCGACATCAACAAGCCATTCCACCCAGAGAACTGACTTACAATGGATAATTTCCCCTTTTTGTAAACCCCAGAGATTGTGCATGAAAATCCCAGCAGGTCTGCAATATTCCGACCAGCTCACCTGGCACCTCTTTAAAGTCATTTCAATCCCTATTCCTCCCCATTCTGAGGCTCAGTTTGAATTTCTCAAGTTGTCTTCACAATGTCTATGTGCCAAAATGCCGAGTTGCTACCACGTGATTGGCTGGTTGGATATTTGGATATAATAGGCAGTTGAACAAGTGTTTCTAATATAGTGGCCAGTGGGATTTTAAGTGTTTGGGTTTACATGTACAATACATCTCGAAGATGGCAAATCCCTGGAAAGTGCAGAAATATCAGGTTTATGTCACTTTTCCATTGTACATTCCCTTCTAGAATTTGGAGATCCCGAGCTGTAAGGGGAACTTGTTCTGCATTAGGCCAATAAACCATGAAATAGACTTCAATCTCCTCATTATAATATAAAATAAAGTATGGCGGTGTGTGGTTTATCCTTTATGTGCTTTTTGTGTTGTCATAACATTTGTATACAATCTTCAGCTCTTTCTTTGATTGCAGAAATTCCGTACGTTTTCCCGGGGGATCTAATCAGCGGCGCTCGTCCGTGACCCAGTGAATTATCCCTCCTGTATGAGAATAAATTAATAGACAAGAAACAGTCAATTTATAAACTAAACTTTGGTAACTTTCTTACCGCAGAACTCACCGTCTGCCGCGGCGTCCCCTGCGATCTGTGCGGTAATGATATGTCATTGGGCAGCCCACCATTCCATAATGGAGCTTACAGACACAATGCTTCACATACACTGGGGGGGGGTAAATGTTTCTAAAAATAATTTTAGGGGGTTTTATTATTGCAATGCAATGGGATTGTTTCCAGACTGTGATTTAATTATCTCGTTGAGGGAATGGATCTGTCGTGTTTGGATTAAGTCTCCTGGGGAAAAGTCGATCTTGAAAGATTCCAACCAAAGAATGAACTTAGGTCCGGTATTAATTGGTTGTTAACTCCGTCTTTGCTGGGGAGCTGGCGCTGAAAGACCGACCCGTATCTGAACGCAGATTGTTATTTTTTTAGTGGTCTGAGGGTTTTATCACAGGAAGTACCGAGCCTTGAATATTAAAATTTGTGAAGGTGACTCCATGGCCTTTCCATAGAGTCACCTCCAACTTGGATTACCAGTGGACACCTACCTGGTAATAATTGAATAAAGGTAGGGGGTTGGGGGGCTTTATAGAGACCCTGACCCCAGACCATTCATGTCAACAAAAATCTTCCCATAAGATTACATGTGTAATAAATGTATTTTATGCATGTTTGTACCAATAGAAGACTTCCTTGTATTTGCACCCAAATTATCTGAGATTTTTGGCTTGATTCAGAGCTGTCCATCAAGTTTTCATTGTATAGTATTTCTGTTTGTTACTTTATTAATAATATAATTATTATTAAACAGGATTAACATAGCACCAACATATTATGCAGCGCTGTACATTAAATAAGGGGTTGCTAATGACAGACAGATACAGACAGTACCACAGGAGGAGGAGAAGACCCTGCCCAGAAGAGCTTACAATCTAGGAGGTGGGGTAAGTATCACACAATAGGATGGGGGATATGGATTGGTAAGTGAGTAGTGAGAGTTTTGAAAGACAGAAGAAGACGGGTAGGCGAGTTTGAAAAGATGGGTGAAATGAGCAGAAAGTAGGCGCAAGCTGAATAGGAAGAGGAAGACCATTCCAGAGAGTCGGGGAAGCTCTAGAAAAGTCTTGGAGCCGTGCGTGTGAGGAGGTTATGAGTGAGGAAGTCATTAGTAGGTTATTGGAGGAGCATATGCAAAAACATATGCAAACTCTGCATGCATGATGCACACTAGGACACATTCATCCAAGTAGGAGCAAGCTGAATAGGACGAGGAAGACCATTCCAGAGAGTCGGGGAAGCTCTAGAAAAGTCTTGGAGCCGTGCGTGTGAGGAGGTTATGAGTGAGGAAGTCATTAGTAGGTTATTGGAGGAGCAGAGAGAGCGGCTAGAGGAGTATTTTTCTATCAGGTCAGAAAGGTAAGTGGGACAAGAACTGTGGTGGGTTGGAAGGCAAAGCACAGGAGATTAATTTGATTTGAAGGAAATGGAAGCCAATGAAGAGAACTAGAAAGAGAGGAAAAAGAAGAGAAGCGGTGGGTGGAATGTGTATGGGGTAGGTAGGTGGTAAGCTGTGTTTGGGGTAGGTTGGTGGGAAGGCTGTGTATGGGGTAGGTAGGTGGGAACACTGTGTATGGGGTAGGTAGGTGGGAAAGCTATGTATGGGGTAGGTAGGTGGGAAGGCTGTGTATGGGGTAGGTAGGTGGGAAGGATGGATGAGTCTGGCTGCAGCATTCATATTAGATTGTAGAGGAGAGAGTCGGGTTAGTGGAATACCGGAGAGGAGGAGGTCTTTTCCCATTCCCACCCTTCTTCCGGGCTGAATAATACCCAGCATCATTTAACTCACTTTATCTGAGCCCAGGCTCCCTCCATTCCAGGTTTGCAATACACTGAGAATCTCTCACCTCTGATCCCGAAGCAGATGAGGACACACTGAGAGGTCATATACCTGGCAGGAAGAAATCTAGATTTATTGTATTATAAGGGATTTTTGTTAAAAACAGGTGTGCGGTTGCTTTACAATGGGGGAGGACACAATTGGAGGATTATAAAATGCTTCCATGTGCTGTTCAATCAGGTTTAATCTGAAATCTGGCCAGTAATTTGCAGAAAAGCAATTCAAAGGAATCAATTTTTCTGGTTTAATCTCTCATAATGGGCAACCAGTGACCTTAAACCCGCTGATAATGACAAGCATTGCTATTGATTTTCATTATTGCTTGAGATTATCAGTCCAGCTCTATCCAGCTAATGAGATAAAAGTCACATCTGATGGTCGGAGGTGCCTGAGTCTGCTGGGTGATTTCCACCCTATCAATGTCAATATTTGCATATAGTCTTTAGGGGGGACTCTGGTCATGCTGGTGGAATGCCATCATAGGGTGCAGGAAAAACACCATTTATTTCTAATGCAGTATTTATTTATAAATGGACTTGTTAGTAATTGTGTAAATCTTCATAAATGCATTCCTGATATCACAATCCACAGCTTGCTTGGTTGCTTGGTGTTAGATATTTATTCTTAGAACAGAGGCACCAAGATTAATTATATCCTAAGCTGGTACAGGTAGATGGGGGCCCTTCATGATGCCTGAACAAAGATGGGTTCTCCTAGAGAGAAAAGGAGATAAAGGCTTTGCCAAGAAGAGTCATGTGATCTTCAGGGAGGTAATAGATAAATGGAAGTGTTACACTGACACAATAATTACCATGTACATACTTTAAATTAAAATGTATATGATGCTATGTCTTCTTTATCCAGCTCAATATTGTAAAACATATGCAAACTCTGCATGCATGATGCACACTAGGACACATTCATCCAGTGTGAATGGTGATTACCATTATTCCGGGCACTATGTTCACAGAAGCCCAGAAAAAAAAATAAGTACAAAATCATGTGCAAAGTGAAAAGTGTCCCTTCCTGCTGCCGCCATGCTCCGCCATCCTTGATAGCTCTCCATTGGGCTCACCAACAGGACCATCACATACCAGGAAAAAAGACATTAGAGTTTGGAAAGTTTGGATGTAAATATGTTTAGTCTGCTCGGTCATTACTTTGAAAACTTGTCTTCAGCCTCATTGCAAACACTGAAAAATAAATGGCACTTCTTCCATACCAGAGCGTATATATGGCGTGCAGATGTTGCAGAGGCACAGCTGGATCCGGTGCTTTGATTGTTTCATGGAACAATGTAACAGACAAACGCAGGATGAAATCCGGCTGAGCAATGTTATACTGCACTACAGTATAGTGTTACTTCATTGTGCATGATAAACTATGGGACACATTTATTTTGGGGAAACACTGAAATTATTTCTTAAAAGTGAAATCTGAACTGAGTGAGATGATTGGTGGTCACTGTCATCATGGAATTCTAATACACTCAATGTGTGGAACGTTACAACTCCAACATGATCAACTACAAGACATGATCATCCATTGAGAAGCCAACATTTATGGGTCAATTTATGTTTTTTGTTTAGACAATAAAAAATATATTATTAAGCATATGAAGGAACAGGCAGTAACAAAGTGTCTAGGCTATGGCAATGTAATGGAATCAAAATAACTGTAACTTCCAAGGGGTAGATCCCGTGTAACTTCCAACGGGTAGATCCTGTGTAACTTTTAAGGGGTAGATCTTGTGAAACTCCCAAGGGGTAGACCCTGTGTAACTTCCAAGGGGTAGATCCCCTGTAACTTCCAAGGGATTGATCCTTTATAACTTCCAAGGAGTAGATCTTTTGTAACTCCCAAGGGGTATACCATGTGTAACTTCCAAGGGGTAGATCCCATGTAACTTCCAAGGGGTAGATCCTTTGTAGCTTCTAAGGGGTAGATCCTGTGTAACTTCCAAGGGATAGTTTCTTTGTAACTCCCAAGGGGTAGACCCTGTGTAACTTCTAAGGAGTAGATCCTATGTAACTTCTAGGGAGTAGTTCCTATGTAACTTCCAAGGAGAAGATCCTGTGTAACTTCTAAGGAGTAGATCCTATGTAACTTCCAAGGAGTAGATCCTGTGTAACTTCCAAGGGGTAGATCCTATGTAACTTCTAAGGAGTAGATCCTATGTAACTTCCATGGAGTAGATCCTGTGTAACTTACAAGGGGTGGATTCTTTGTAACTTCCAAGGGGTAGGGGTAGGAAGAGAATGAGGTACTGAGTAGCAACCAGCATGTCCAGCGGGCATTAACATTTTCATACGGTCATCACTAAATGCTTCAATTTCCTCCACTCTCATAACGTCATTAACTCTAGCTACCCATGGGTTTAGTGATGTTGGGGGGGGGGGGGGGGGCATGTCTGTTTCCAGAGCATTGGGATAAGTAGGTAGCAGTAGGGAAGAAGTTGGAAAGCAGGTAGCAGTACAATGTTTTTGTGAGGCCGGTGAGCCTGGGAGTATCAATAGTAACCCAATGTCAGGGGAATGAGAGATTAGTACAGCATATAATTCTGAACATACAGAAAAGATTTTCTGTACTGGCCGTATTGGCAATATTTCCAACCATATTGGCATAATTTCGTCCTGCCAATATGGTTGCAGGAATGGACAAGACCACCTGCTCGCTCTTGCTCCATGATACTACAGGAGACATCAATGATATGTAGATCAGCAGGAGAAACAAGTGAAATCTGCATGGATCCAAGAGATTGGCATTGCTAGATGTACTGGTTTTTTTCAATGGATTCCGGGTAGAAGGCGGGGGCAATTTTTCAGAAACAGGGTGGCATTTGGAGAGCCGTGTGGCAGAGGAAGCTTTGAGAAGTTTAACAATTCTGTTCCTTTAAAAGTTCAAATGTTGTTCAGCTTTTCTCTGTTTTGCAATTCTCTGTAATAAATCACAGTAAGTAAATCATTGAAGACACAAAAACTAACAAGCAAAACTTTGAACTGAATCCAAAAATAAAACAAAGTGTCCTAGGCTACTATTTTTAATCAGGAATGTCATCAAGGCAAAACATCCAAGGATAAAATTGTGAGTTGTGCTCGGAGATTTGTTTTCATGCAGCTCTTTTTCCAAAATGTAAGGTGTTTAATTTCTGGGTTCGAGAATATTCTGTGGGTCCAAATACAATTCTGTATAGTATGAGTGGCTCCTCGAAATCACCGCTGGATGCTCTACAAAGTCACTATGGAGAGTCAGCTGGCAGGTGAAGCTGCATTGACCAGGATCCATTATTGGAAGCCAATTGTTAGGCAAAGAGACTATGTCAATCAGTCCAATTTTACCGGACACCAAACATTGGATTGGGCAGCCACCAAAACCGACCGTATGTAGTGTAAGCATTTATAAATGCAATGGGTGCCATGAAAAATCACCTATCTAAGTGAAAGTATGCCATGGTGGGTGTTGCAGAGATGCGGTTTACAGTAACACAGCATCAGAATTCTATCACATGATTTAAACAAAACTGGAAGCCTTGTTTTTGCCAAGAGTTGCAATCACCAAACGGAATAGGTAGCTACACCACACCCATCATGTTTCACTAACTGTGAATCATGCATTGAATGATATCTCCACTTTAGCAACATCATTTATTAGTATTTGTACATTCCACCCAGCCCAGTCCTTCACTGAAATTATGAAAAAGCTGAATGCCAAAATCTACTTTCACAACTGATATTTCTGGTTTAGGCATGAGCGGAATGAATTTATAGGGTTCTATGTACGTGTCAAGCTAACCATTTATAATGGAAATAGAAGTTACAAAAGTGCTTTTCTATTGATCAGTTACAATTGGTTAACAATTATGTTGAAAAAGGAGAATAATGAAACATAAAATAGAAATCTGCATGGTGCATGCAGAACATTAGTTTTATGATTTCACCATGTAACTTGTGATTAACTAATTCTACATTATTGTTCAGTATTTATATAGCACCAACATATTACGCAGCGCTGTACAAAGCCCATAGTCATGTGACTAGCTGTCCCTCAAAGGAGCTCACAATCTAATGTCCCTACCATCGTCATATGTCATTATCACAGTTTAAGGTCAATCTGAGGAGGAAGCCAATTAACCTAACTGCATGTTTTTGGAATGTGGGAGGAAACTGGAAACACAGGAGGAAGCTGCAAACTCCATGCAGATAGTGCCCCGGCCGAGATTCAAACTTGTGACCAAGCGCTGCAAAGGCCAGAATGCTAACCACTTCTTCTTCTAATTTTTCTGATCACAATAAAAGTTTTTCAAATTATAAAGTGGAACTGAAATATAAAATGCTGCAACCAGGCAGCTCTTGATTGCAGAAGAGAGGTGAATGTGCATTCTCGGCACACCATGGAAAATAACATGGATGAGCTGCTGTTTTTTAAGGGATTGCTCCCCTTTGGTTTAGCTCAATGGAACACCGGGGCAGAGTTTTTGGCACCCCACCTGGCACAGAATGGGCATTCCCAATCAATGTTGAACCAATAAGTTCTGGGTCATGTATTATTCTATATCTCCGCATGCTGTATGTGTATTTGGTGCCTGGAGTTGCAAAGCTCAGCAAGTGGAGGGGTGTGGAGGAGCTGCAGGGGATGGACGGCTTAGAGCGGCCGGATGATGTCATTCCATACGAGGGGTTCTTAGCTCCCAATCCCCATCATAAAACCCGGCTCTGTCATTCCTGCACCTTGTTCTCCAGCGGCGGCCGTTATGCGACCAATTTGCTGCATTCAGGCCTACGTGTGTTTTTTAAAACTGAGGGTTGGAGGTGGAAAAATAACAATGTTCACATTTCCCGGGTGTGCGTTTAATGCGGCCCTGAAATATTTCAGCCACAGCTCATTAATATTATTAAGCTGAATTTATAACGTGTCAGAATATCACAGAGAGCCGTGCAGTGGGGTGAACGAGGGACATATGGAAATTAAGAAAACATAATTTCAGCCTGGGGGGGCTGATATGAATACCTCCCTAAAGTGGACCTGTCTAGTTTTTCTTTACAGCCTGGAGGCAGCTGTGACCGGGACATCAATCACTCTATAGGTGCTTACACACCATGCACAGGGAGATTGCAGCATGATTGTGCAGGGATCGATCTGGTCATCATGTGAATGGGGGACTTTTGTGTGCTAGCCCTTTGAAAAGCTTTTTATTTTACTTTTAAAGCATAATGGCAGCTTCAGATAACATGATAAAAATAAGTAGCCAGTTAAAATGTCAATTTAAAAAAAAAAACCTTCTGACTGCCCTCTGCAGTACATCCTTTTGCCACTAGAGGTCAGATGGCTGGCATCATTGAGCACACAACTTCTGAGCCCAGGTTGCTCATCTGTCTGCAGAGAAAAAGCGACACATTGACCCGTATTAAATCTCACCTGGGTGATTTAGCAAACCTGTAATGGATCTAGTCCAGGAATGAAAACATTTGCCTACTATTAGCACATGCTTTTTGGGAAATCCATCCCAGGTTTGCTGGATCACCCAGGTTCTCCAATGATAGTCTACCTTCTCCAGTCTTTGGGAGCTTTAATAAATCAGACCCATATGTAAGCTTCTTCCCTGCACACTCCAGCCCTGCTGTATAAGGATTGAATCTAACCACATCATTCAAACGGATACAAGACTTCTCTGGAGCTGCCCCGACTCTCTGGAATGGTCTTCCTCGTCCTATTCGGCTTGCTCCTACTTTCTGCTCATTTAAAAGAACATTCAAAACCTATTTTTTCAAGCTTGCCTACCCGTCTTCTTCTGTCATTTGAAACCATCACTACTTCCCACCACTACATATCTCCCATCCTATTGTGTGTAAATTCCCCCACCTAGTAGATTGTAAGCTCTTCTGGGCAGGGTCCTCCCCTCCTGTATCACTGTCTGTATTAGTCTGTCATTTGCAACCCCTATTTAATGTACAGCACTGCGTAATATGTTGGCGCTATATAAATCCTGTTTAAGGATAATATTATTAATAAAAATAATAATAATAATAATAATAATAATAAAATGTCTGACACCAGGTCAAACTCAGCTACTTACACTTTTTTCATTACACAAAATGTATTTAATGATGTATTTGGATTTATTTCATGATTGTGTTGTGTTGTTCAGCTCTAATATTAGCACAGCAGCTGCAAAATAAACGAATTATGATAAGATAATGAACATAATAAATATAGAAAAGTTACAGTTATTGTTATTACACAGTGTTTATATAGCGCTGACAAATTACACAGCGCTGTACAAAGTCCATAGTCATATCACTAGCTGTCCCTCCAAGGAGCTCACGATCTAATGTCCCTACCATAGTCATATGTCATTAATACAGTCTAAGTCTAATTTTGGGGGGTAGATTATAAACCTAACTTAACCTGTTTTTGGAATGTGGGGGGAAACCAGAGTACCCGGAGGAAACCCACATAAACACGGGGAAAACCTGCAAAATCCATGCAGATAGTGTCCTGGCCGAGATCCGAACCTGGGACCCAGCGCTGCAAAGGCCAGAGCACGACCTATGCAATGCAATCTTGGTGCATTTGGTGGCAAACAAAGCTGACCCGGCAATAAACACTGGGGACATGGATGTCATATTTCCCTCTGTGCTCGCTGTGTGGGGTGTAGATCAGTAGTTCCCAGCCAGGGCTGCCATAGAAGGGGGACAAGTGGCTTTTCCAGGGCCGCCATTGGGGGGTATATGGGACTAGTGACATTTCCAGGGCCACCATCAGTGGGGACAAGGGATACTTCTGCACCTGGCCCTGATCAAAGAACAAACTTCTGCAATGCTGAAACTTTTAGACATTGTGGAGGGGGCCTCCACAAGAAACTTATCCATATGGGACCCAGAAATTTTTCATAGCGACCAGTTTCCCGGCATTCACAGATAGATCCCAGTATATGACACTGCAGACCTTTATAGAATCGGTGTGACTGTTCCTGACAATGGATGAGGTGAGTGAAGTCAGTATGGGGTGCGTTTTGTTGTAGGGTTAGGGTCCGTTCACACCTACGTGTTGATGTAATATACAGGTTACTGCAACACAGAGAAACATATTAGTGCCTTACGGATGCACCTGCACTACAGAGCGCTACTGGTAATGTGCTGCCATGCATCCAGCATTACATAGGACAATGGTGCCGCTTTGATTTTATGGTTCATCCTATTCACATGAATGCACTGTATTAATGCAAAGCAAGTTAATGCACAACTTACCTCCCATGTGCCGACCTATCACAATGGATAGATATGAATGCATAGAGAGAGGGATTAGGGGCATAGCTGGGATTTAGGCAAGTTCATGCTAAAATATGGAAAAGTAAAATTTAGAGTTTGGGCCCATTTGGGAAAATTACCATTTGGCTAAATTCATTGGAGTGAAAGGATAAGTTGGGTTAAGATGGGTTTCGGTAGTTTTCAATGGTACAATGGACATGAAATGGCTCCAGAGGGTTACAAAGGATTATTTTGCCTGTGCTGTGCCATGAACTGGCCCCTAAGTAGCCTATTTTTTTGTTGTGGCCCTTTCATACCTGTCGGTGAAAACTGTGGATGGCGGCTACCAGGAGCATAGCAAACTTCTGCTGTGTGCATGGCAATGGCCAACCATACGGTGCAGCAAAAAAACTAAAGAAAAGCAACCGCATTGCAATCTGCAGCAGCTGTGTGCAACAATAATTCCCAACCATTCCTATTCACTTAAATAGGGGCTGTTGGGACCACGGTGGGGCTGCAGCAGAATTCTGTGGTTCGCCACCAGTCTAAAGTGACCTTGGAAGGAAAAACCAGGAGCAGCACAAATACCAAAAATGCACAAACAATTAAAGTAAAGAACACAGATACCAAGGGCTGTTAATGGGACCAACTCCCAAATACTTGTAGCCTCCCTTCCCCCCAAAAAACTAACCCTTCTATCTGGAGATATTTGGTGACCTTTGTCAGGTCCCATCAACCAATCAATACCAAACATTACAGATATGGCTCAGCTAAGTGTAATCAAAGGCTGGTCATTCATGCTTTGAAAAACAAACCTATTGGATCAATACTTCCCACTTCTTCTGTGGGATTATCACCACTGGGGTCATTTCTGTCCTCTTGCTTCATAAATGGAACTATTTTGCTTTAAAGTATTTCAAAAGCCATTTTGGGTAGAGCATAGAAGTCTAATTAACTTTCATATTATTTTTAATTTGCCAAGTTTCCTGTAAGAAAAGACCGGTCACTGTTGCTCTCTGCCTTTGTATCAGTCGACTGGTCTTGTATCCGCCCCCTCCTGTAGTGGGAGGGGCTAATGGTCTCCCCCACACTACAGAGTGTATACAGCACAGTGATAATGTCACTGCTATCATTGCAAAATATTGCAAAGGCACAAATTTATGTTCTGTGTGCCAATTCAAGCAAAATTTTTTATACTTTTTTTGAGAATTGTTCAAATATTTTTGAGACATTTTTGTGCCTGGAGTTTAGCCTTGAAGATTTAATATATTAGGTGTACAACGGCAGGAGTCCCTTGACCTGACCATTATATTATATGATTGCAATTACAGCCATGTAACAGTCAATGGAACATTTTTTTTATTTATCATAAACATTTGCAATTTTTAGTTGTGAGATCCGGAGACGGATAGTTCCAGATTGTATACATCAAGAATAATAACTTTTTCCCAATGTGATTAGTAGCAGATCATCTCCAGTATTAACTCATTCATTTATATTGATTTTGTTCAGCTGGGAATATAGAAAAGGAACATTTTTACACAATTCACAGACATGAAACATATCTTTTATAAAAAGTAATATTCTGCATTTATATAAAAACACGTTATATTAAAAACAAAGTTACAAAATTTAAAAAACGTCAATAAAAACACATTAAAAGGTCTGTGATACGTCCATGTAACTAAGTACCAGATGAGGAAGCAGACTCAGATTAAAAACTTAGTGCTAAATACACCAATGTAACCTAGGTAAGTACAGATGATTGATATGCTGTAGCAAGCTGACGCGTTTCGCAGATTTAATCAGCTTTGTCAGGGATTTAGTTTGTACAGACAATAGATACGGTAGCACTATAACATAATGCAGAAGAAACTATTAGTCACTAAATTTACATATCTCAAGAAAAAGTTATTACATACCCACAAGTTCAACAAATTGGTACAACTTTGCCCAATGTGGGAATCAGCACAAGGGGTGGAGGAAAGACCGCAGTTAAAAGAGGGGTCAATCCAAAAAGGACAATTAAAAAGGTACCAAAGTTTTTTTGAGATGTATTATAGTCTTGTGCAGTATTTGATGGGATCTCAAAACAACCACAGGATAATAGTAATGCAGCAGCTGTAATATATATATTTATGAGCATTAGCAAATAAGTAATAAACTTTTTTGTATTCCAATGTATCTATATCTTAATGTAATAATAATAGAGCACTAACATGTTCACATAATCACATAGGAGGGCCATTGATGTAGTAATGAGGACAGGCTTAAAATCCAGTATTGCTGATTTTCTTTTCATTTGTTTTCTTTTTTTTCCCCTGGTGATTCTGTACTAGGATGGGGTGACAACACTTCCTATATCTATAGCAAAACTGAGTTGTTGTCACCCTTAGGAAAAAGAAGTAAAATAACCTTCCTGTCTCCCCTTCTCTATAGATCAGCAGTCGCCAACCCGAGAAAATTTTAGGGGTCCACGGCTCTGGCCGGTGCACCCCCGAGCGTGGTCAGGAGAAGGACACCACTGGGGGGACACACCAGCCAGAGCCGCGGAACACGTCCCCGTACAATTCCCAGGCTTAGGAAAGTGGGCGGCCTGTGTCCCTGAACTTAACCTGCCCACTCTCCCATCGCAGGCTTCGATCTTATAGGTTTCTCCCCCTTTGATTGACACCCGGCTCCCCGCGCATGCATGACCAGGAGCCGGTGATTTTAGTGGTCTGCGGAACCAAAAAGGTTGGCGATCACTGCTAAAGATGGAGTACTGAAATCCTCCAAAATAAATTGCAACAATGTAACTGAATAAAAGCAACACAGACACCAAGCACCGGGCAGTATTTCATTCAGGATCAACAGATTTTACCAAAAGAATTTCAATGTTATATTTATTCGACTATAAGGAACATCTAGATCAGCTAGGGTTCCTCCAGAGGTTGTTAGGGGTTCATTGGGCAATTTGTACCTCTCAGGTCAGTGTGAGTGACACCAATGATCTTTTTGGCTATCAGCAATGTAAGAGGAATTCTTCCTACTGACCACCACACTAATATACTGTGAGCTGTGGATATAATATTTATAGTTGGGGTTCCCTGAAGTTATTTCAAGGGTTCTCTTATAAATGAAATATTGAGGACAACTGATCTAGAAGTTCATAAGGTTGCACAATTTAATGATCTGTTATTTTCTTTTTTATTTGCATGAAAAAAGGTTCTTTGGAGAGCCCAGGTGGGGTGTAGCCCGGGTACAGATGATTTGGCCTCCCTTCATTTAGCAATGGATCAGCTTGCTGTCCTCTACCTTCTATAAACATTCCCTATGTGTATTCAGTATTACAAAGACAATCGGCCACCGCGGGGCTGCCAGGGGTCATGCAGGATTAGTAAACAGTTGGCTGTTTATCCAGAAGCTGCTTGTGGTCCCCACTGCATGGTCACACTGGGGCTTAATGCAAAACGGTTCAGCAAAGATCCGCAGGGTGCCCCTTTGTTATGTGATTCAAATAGTGCAGTCCGGCCCACATCCCTATGAATCTGTATGAAGACCCTTCGAAAAGTTTTGCTTCTATTTAAAGTGCAGGCCAACCCTATCCAAAAACTCAGATTTGTTTAATATGTCATTAAAAGTGTTTAAGTAAAAATATAAAAAAATGATGATCCTGCAAGAAATCCAATGAGCACCCAACTCTCTATTCTGCATCTCTCATATAATGTTACCAGCTCTGCTCAGTTCTCCTCTCTGGACTACAGAAACAATACCTGGTAATCCTGCTAGAAATTCAGAACTGTCCTGTGATATCTCAAGGATACTAAACAACTTGGCTTAGGTCTTATTTAGCATTTGAGAATGAAGGTTCTCTTTGTTGTGGGGATGGGAAAGGTGGGGGGGATTTGGTAATTAGGCAAATATCTGGGTGGCACTGACACCTTTATTGTAATTTCACTCCACAAAATGTTGTATGTTGTCTGATTACAATAGGAAATAAGGATAAATGCAAAGTTAGCAGATACAGGTATTTTTTAAAGGGATAAAAGTTTGGATTGTATATTTGTTGTAAAGATTTATTGCAGTTTTTTGCACTGTGCATTTTTTCTTTCCTTGCCTCTTCTATGGAAGTGCAGATTTCATATATCCCAGCCATAGAGAACGATGGCTCAGAGGTTTGTTCCAGCTCAAGACATTAACATTGGAGTTTAGTTCCAACCAAATTCCACCATTTATTTAAGTGGTAAAGTCATAAAGTCATAAATCCCAAAAGATACACCGATTAGCCAAAACATTACACCAGCTGCCTAAAATTGTGTAACTGCCCCTTGTGCCACCAAAGCAGCTCCGACCCATTTAAAGGTGTCCTGTGAGATCCGGCACCAAAACTTAACCACAAATGGGCATGCACCATTTTTTATTCAACACAGCACCCACAAGGCACCTGAAGAGTTCTGTAGTGCAGGAGCATTGCCTGCTATTTTTTTGCATTTAAAAGTTTGGAGCCACAATGCAGAAACCGGGGCACATGCAAGCTGTGTTTCATCTTGTGTTCTAATATATTTCCCTCATGGACAGGTTTTTCAGCAGTTTGTGCTTTAGTAGCTCTTCCCATGGGTTGGATTCCCCATGCACATGACGCTGTCTTCAGTCGTCCTTTCTTGGACGGTACCGACCACTGCATGCAGGGAACAACCTACAAGACCTACCGTTTTGGAGATGTTCTGACCCATCATCCAGCCATCACAACTGGCTATTGTAAGAGTCACTAAAGCTGGGTACACACGTCCAATGGTTCTGGCCCGATAATCGGCTAAGAGTCGATATCAGATGAGAATCTGGCGTGTGTACAGCGCCCATCATCAGAACAACCATCCTGGCGGATGCACGGACGATGCACAACGAATGATCCAGATGCAAGGGAAGGGGAGAGCGCACAGCAGGGTGCAGCTCCATCGTTCGCCCCTCTCCATAGAGCAGAATGGTGCTGAATGTACAGCGCTTATTCTTGCATTGTGCAGTCGTTAGTCGTTCACGATCCTTTCCAATGACAATAATTGCATGTGTGTATGTAGCTTTAGATCTGATCACTTGTCCATTTTCCGGCTTCCAACACATCTCCTTCAAGAACTGACTGTTCACTTGCTGCCTAATTTATCCCCCCCATTCCCTGCCATGTGACATTGTAACCAGATTATCAATGTTATCTCTTCACCTGTCCAGGGGTTTAATGATGAGGCTGATGCAGCATTTGCTGCTGACACTAACAGAGTATGTACATGGTAGTTTATACAATAACAACATGTGTAATAAAAACAAAATATGTAAAATATAAAATAAACATATTATTATTTGTTGTTTTGTGTTATTCTAAAATTGGTATAATCATGCCTTTCAAATATATAAATATTAAATATTTTCATTTTGTTGCTTGCAGCCTAAATTGAAGACTGCTACAAATATACAATGCAAATGATAACATCCAAGTGAAAGGTATATTGAAATATATATAAAATTACACAGAATTATTGGCATGAACAAAGGATTGCCCCCGTGCCAGTATTTTGGGGAAGTACCTTTGGCTTTATTTCCAGCCTTAGGTCTGTTGGGATATTTCCCTACAACTCAGTGTTTGCTGTGCTGTTTTCTCTTTACGCTACACAACTCATTTCTTGTATTTTGCATATGAATTACTTGGAAATAGAAAATAGAATAGTTATATGGAAATAATCTTAGTGGTGTCAGCTGGCAGTGAATTCTTTTGGGTGAGGGGGAATCTGCATTTACTGCACTAAAAGTATTTGTGGCATGAATAAAAATTTAAATTTTTTATTTCTGTGCAGTGTTGCAGAAATGATGTCACTGAAATGATAATAATATAAATCAATAAATCAATTAAAATCATTGCTTTAAAGATAACATAAAATTACTAGTGACATAAAAATAAAATCAATTAGGTAATGGTAACCCAATCACTAATATCCTATAGAAGCCTCAGCATGTTACATTTCAAATAGAATTTTCAGTTTCTGAAATCTGCCGCTTTTACCTGAATAATACCTGGTTATCCCACCATAAAGGTAATTGTTCAGGTATAAATTGTCAATGTTCTCTCCCGGTTTCCTAATTTTTGCCCTACACTGTCACACGCTCCCCCAGGGAAGATTCTAGACACCGGTGGCACAGCTCAGTGTTGTCACCATCAGGAATCTGATAAATGTCATTGCTGGAGTGCATGTGGACAGAAAGTGGCTGCAGGTGATCAGCAGTTTAGAGATACAACAAAAGATTACAAACTGTATTTTATAAATCTAATAATAGCAATTGTTTATGATTCAGTGCCTTTCATATAGGGTTTATATCTAATTTAGGACCAACAGATAACCTGTTCTATACCCAGTGCCATATTGAACGCTAATATCAGAATATAGTAAAGTGACCACTTCTGCTGTTGCATTAATGCATGCGTTTCCATATGAATGGCATGGCAATGCACAATGTAGTATTGGTGACCTGGGTTGCCATTCCTTTTTATTGGCACCCAAAGCAACTTTTACCACTCTCAGTAATACAACTTGTAGCAATGCACTCTGGCACTGGCAGCATGCAAAATAAAATTTAAAAAAAATGTGTTGTAATGCATTTATTAAATTGAGCTGCTCCCACCGAAACAAACCAAGGCAAATGGGAATTTTTTAAAAATCAGTGGAAACAGGCCATAAACAATTTAATTTATTTAGGAATATGCACTATGTTTCTTTTATTATTAGTAGTAGTATTATTAATAATAATAATAATAATAATAATAATAAACAAAAGTATTTATATACTATCACACAGCGCCGTACATTAAATAGGGGTTGCAAATGACAGACAGATACATGAGGAATTTGTGCTGTTCACGTTTAACTGACATCAATGATTATTTTATAATTATTATTAAACAGGATTTATATAGCACCAACATATTACGCAGCGCTGTACATTAAATAGGGGTTACAAATGAAACAGATACAGACAGTGAACCCTGCCCCGAAGAGCTTACAATCTAGTAGGTGGGGGAAGTATCACACAATAGGAGGGGGATATGGAATGGTGGGTGAGTAGTGAGGGTTTTGTAGACAGAAGAAGACGGGTAGGTGAGGTTGAAGCGTTCGGTTTTGAGAGCTCTATTAAATGAGCAGAAAGTAGGAGCAAGCCGAATAGGGCGAGGGAAACCATTCCAGAGAGTCGGGCCAGCTCTAGAAAAGTCTTGGAGCCGTGCGTGTGATGAGGTTATGAGTGAGGAAGTCATTAGTAGGACATTGGAGGAGCATGGAGAGCGGCTTTTTTCTTTTATCAGGTTTCTTGATCACAATTACATGTTTTGGTTGCTGCAGAAAATGTTAGTGCAATATTCCTAACAAAAGTCAATCAATTATATTCCCACAAAGAGCTAATGATTTTCAATCAGATCATAGATTGCAATCTATGCACAGCACAGTCAGCTGGCATCCAAATGGAATTAAATGATTTGGGCGTGCAGTGACCACAGTCGGCCGGTAGGTGTCGCTGTGCCCCTCCTCCTCCCGGGTGCGCAGAGTTTGGAAATGACAAGTGGAGGGGGGTGAGAAAGTTTGGAGAGGGAGAGAGAGAGAGGGAGGCAGAGAGTAAAAGCAGCTCCGACCTCTCAGAGCCCTCCGGAAAGGAGGAAAATCTTTGGCTCCATAAACTCCATCAGAGAAACAGAGGAGGTGTGCAGCCTGGGGTTAGAACTCGCTGCTCAGACCATCCAAAAGGTTCAGGGGGGCATCCCAGGGACACAGGGGACCCCAAATCCACACCGTGCCGGTGACTGATCACAGATCCACAGGGATGTACTCACTTCTACTGGTCACTGCTTTGCTGGACATTGGCTTGTGGGCACACTGGACACAAGGTAGGACTGTGCAAGTTACATATGGGGTGCTGCTGGTGCAAATGTGCTTAAATGGGGGGTGCTGGAGTCACATATGGAGAGGGGCAGATCACCTAGAGAGGGGCATTTACTGATGAGATGAGCTATGAAAATGTTCAGCCACATACAAAATAATGGCAAGGGGGACATGTTGTTGTGTTAGATTTATATACAGGATATATACAGGATTGTCCTTATATAAAAGTCATTGACACATATAAGATACTGGGATCATCTAATAATGGAATAGCAGTCACCTATAGAAAAACCTGCATCACCTACAGATCAGATCATATTGCATTGATTACATATAGATGAGTCTTTATAAGGGGACAGCCACCTATAGAATATATATATATATATATATATATATATATATATATATATATATTAATATAGATGGATCGGCTATCACTGACAGAAGTGGTCAATCAATAGTAGAAATGGTGACTTGCAAAATTGGAAGTTTGTTTTATGGAAAGGTGGCATCACCTATGGATCCAGAGAGAATGTCAATTGGCTAAATAAGTATAGTAGAATTAGGACACCACCTATAGATTTGTAGATGGCTTGGCTAATACAGTATTAGGTCATTGGCATCAGCGGTTACTTATTAATACAAACTGGTAATTGCCTGCAAAATTGCTTATTCACCTATATTCCTATAGATCCCATTAATTGGAGATTGCGTCCATTGGCCTTTATATAAGAGGTCACTCATCTACAGAACTGGGTCAGGCACCTATAGAAAGGCTCGGCTATTTAGGTACTTGGTCACTAATGGAAATAACTACTTATTAGTGGATGGCTGTAATATTGGAGAGACACCTACTGAAAAGATGCCATTACTTATAGATCCTTTCCATTGGCTAAAGAGTTGTCCTTTATTTGAATGGTCACTTACTTATAGAACTGGGTCAGTCACCTATAGATCCATTAATGGCTCTGCAATTCCAGTGCTTGGTCCCTGATGGAAATTGCCATTTATTAGCAGAAGGCTGCGGACTTGGAGAGCCACCTACTGAAGAGGTGGCGTCACCTATACATCCAGATCAATGTTGTCTCAATTACTTAAAGAGGTGACCTTTGTAAGAGTGGTCACCTATCTTTAGAACTGGGACAGCACCTATAGATCCATTCATGTCTCAGCAATTCCAGTGCCTGGGAAATTGCCATTCAATAGCACAAGCCTTCAACATTGGAGACCTATAGAAAAGGTGACATCACCTAAAGATCCCGATTAATGTTAGTTGCAAGAATCCTTAATATGAGCGGTCACATGTCCATAGAACTGGGACACCCCATGTAGATCCATCGATGGCTCAGCCATTCACCTATGGAAGGGGTCACTTAATAGTAGAAATGGAAACTTAGTTGCAAAATTGGGAGTGCCCTATAGAAAAGGTGGCTCCATCCATTGATCCATTCTATTAGTGATTGCTTTAATCACTTAAAAAGAAATCCTTAATATAAGGAGTCGCTTATCTATAAAACTGTGCCAGGATCTATAGATGGTCCGGCTAATACAGTCACTGATAAAAGTGAAATAGAAACTTGGTTGCAAAGTTGTAGAGTTCCCTATGGAAAAGGTGACATCTTCCACAGATCCATTCCATTGTATGTTGCTTCAATCTCTTATATGAGAGGTTACTCCTCTAGCATTGGTCAGTTCCCTAAATCCCTGTAATCGGGGTCTCAGATAAAAGTTGAGCATCCTATAGATTGGGGGTCAGTCTCAAGGTATGAGGAACGGTTGGAAGATTTTTATGACATCTATGGAATATCTAGGGTCAATGGCTTATAGATTGATTATACAGGTGCTCTTTAAATCATGCTTCAGTATAGAAAATGTATAAATAACGATCGCATGCACCGTATGCCGGTTATTGAATCACATGGACCAGTGCCCATGTATAAAGGGTCCCATGTACAATCACTCACCCATATAGGTGCCATTGTACTTATCACAGTTCAAGTCGATGATAGAAGGGCCACAAATTTTACTTTCTCTTCTCAACAAGCCTGACATTATTATTGGCCCCTAGACAAAGCGTAACTTCATTTCTAACAACACAAAACACTTTCACCCTTTAAAATTTACCGGTTACAATTTCACCTCCAATCCCTAGCGGACCAATTGGTGACTCATCCTGCAATATTTTGGATTACTGCTGCATCTCATTATATTATTTTTATTATAAAGAATTACAGAATTATTTGATTGGACAATACTTTTTCTTTTTGGTAGCCTGTTGTGAAGGGTTAAATCTGATTGGTCGTTACAACTAATGGCACTTGCTCATTGGTGCTTAGTTTAAAGTCTGCTACCTAATGCCTTGTGATCGGTATCTGTATTTTGCCGATTTATCCGATTTTTCTGACTGTAAAGGTTTCTTGATTGATATAATTGATGATTTTATTTGATTGTATTATTGACCTGTGAATCAGAACCACAAGTCCCAGCAGCTGTTAGATAATAGGGCATGCTGGGATGTGTAGTGCAAACAGTGCAAAAGATTGATTGAAATGATTTTAAAACTGACATTTGTTTTATCTGATTGAAGCCTTTCATGATCAGATTTAGAACTAATACTCCCAGCAGGCCCAGTGCTTTATAGGAATTAGAACATGCTGGGATATGTAGTACTACGAGAATTGAGTAACTACAAAGAGTTGTGCATTTGATTTGTGATTGATGCGTTATTGATGTCTGTAGAACTAAAAGCCCCAGCAGGCCTTTGGGTAGCAGAACCTGCTGGGATTTGTAGTACTGCAAAAGTATGGTGTAAGTTATCAGAGCTCCCTCTAAATTGTGATGTGTTATAGCCCAGGGGCCCTTGCTAGCCTTATTGGGGCCCTGATTAGCCACAAAAAGGGTTCTTGGAGAGAAGGGGTCACCGGCATGCTTTGCAGGAACATCAGCGCTTCCCAAAACTTCCGAATGTTTTTCCCATACATGGAATAATGACAAAGCAAAGCTCCGTTCACTGCAAGCGTTTCACCCATGAATATATTGCAGCTTGGTTGCATTAGTTTAAAACCCTTTTTTTTTTTTTTAAACTGTTGATCCTGCCAGTGACACACTTCCTGTCTTAGGGTGACAACGCTCCCTAGTTTATAATAAGGTGAAAAAATCAACAGCAGGAGGAAAATACAAACTGAGCCTTGCATGCTGGTGGTCGTTGGGGGAAGCGACTCGCAAAGCGTTTTATCAGTCGCTGAAAGAGGGAGTGCGATATGTGTCAGGGTCTATTTTCATCGGGATAGCGCAATTCTTCCACCGCGCTCGCCGTCCCACCATGTCCGCCAGCCCTCCATGGCTCCCATGTGCTTCCAATCTGCTGGAGATAGATGGAGGTGTCTGGGCATCCTGTACAGGACTCACAGGCTGTCAGCGCCCAGGGAAGAGATATCAGTCCGGGGCCACTCCCAATAATCGGTGACAACTCTGCCGCCATAATGCGCTGATGAACCAGTCCTGGGAATACCCGAGGGCCATGCCAGGAAAATATTAATTGGAGGATCTTTAGTTTTTCATCCTCTCTGCGGGGTGCTGGGGGCACAGCGAGGATGTCAGGCTTGGGCTGGGGTCCTCTTTGAAGACTGCGTCTGGTAAATCTCTGCAGGAGCTGAACTCCAGGCAAACAGCTAAATACACATAAAATGCATGGAGGGGGGCTGGACCGGACACCAAAGGCTTTGTACTTTTTGTCCATCCAGTCCTGAAATTTACACAGCCTCCTCATACAACCCAGCTGACCTGATTTTTCATCACCGCAGTTAAGCGGTGTAACTGGGTCATCTCTCCGCCCCCAGCTTGTGATTGGACAACAGGAATTTGTATCACTGCACTGTCTTACTGGCTGTATATTTGTGTACACATGTGCATGCAGTACACCTGATTGGCCAAAGCGATGCCCCTCCCCTGCGGTGCTGAAAATAAGCCAAACTCTTAAGCTGCAATAATAATATATAAGTAGATGGAAATCCTAACTGGGGGGCATTTTAGGGGCCTGGTTATAAGTAAAGTCACACATTTGTCCAGTTAAATCCAATTAAATAAATGTGAAAGTTGTGTGAATCTTGGGTGAAAATATTTTTAAAGACTTTTCATGTGTTATAGAATTGTGTATCATAATCAATTGCCACAAAATGTTGTTTCCACAACTTTTTTTTGTTTTTATTGTATCTCAGTGCTGCTGATCGGTTGCAGGCTTTCTGTCTATAAGTCTTGCATTAATGTACAGCGTTGCCTAATATGTTGGCGCTATAAAAATCCTGTTTGATTTAATTATTATTATTATTATTATTAATCAATGGATAACATTCAAGGTGGAAATGTCAAAGTGCGCCCCCTATCTGCACAAGCTACACATAGCAGCGAGGTATTAGGTCTTGCTGTTTCTGCAGCCCTTCCAGCGAGGTGCCCAAGGATTCTGACGCCCCTGAGCCCGGCCCAGAGAAAAAATACATAAATGCTATAGATTAGATTTAATCACACCCCAGGGTCCACCCTGCAATGAATCCGACACCCTGAAATCGTTGCACCCTAAGACTGTCTAGGGATCAAGTGTAGCTGGCAGTGAGCGGTTCTGAGCCCCGATTCATTCCCCATAAGCCCTTATGGGTGGAAGCTACCTATAGCGCCCCCACAAGGCAGCAGATCACAAGGAAGCGGTAACCATGCCACAACCTCACCGCCAGTCTGACCATATCCTAAAGAGCCACCTAGAATAGACGCCATTGGCTTCGTGCTCCATGCTGCGTTGGCACCATTTTCTATGTTTCATGATGCACCATATTAAAACAAACAAGGTGTGACGAATGTTTGGCTGTCAGCCTTGTGTCGAGTTTCAGCATGTGTTTTTGCAGTTGGGTACAGTTGCTCCGAATTGATCCTCAGCCTCCAGATAAGTTATCTGCACTGATCCTGTTTATTATACACTTCACATCGACTGACCTTTGTTTAAGCCTGATGAATGGTGATAGGAATGGAATGATCAGTGGGGCCCCCATAGGGCCAGAGATGGGTGGACTAATATTTGGGAGCCCATTACCCATAATGCTTTGCTGTACTGCTCGAGGGGTTTTTTCTTTTTGCACAAAATTGATTTTCTTGCATAATGGAGGTGTTTTAGCAGCATGTACCTACCTGTTACCTGCCTGTGTAGATGTCCACCCCTTGTACATTCATTCCAATACACAGCCATTTCTTTCCATATTTCAGGCAAAAAATGCAATCTGTGTACTGAAATAATAATAAGCTATCAGATAAGGGAGCAAATAGGAAGAAACAAGAATAGAGATGTAATACATTGCAGTATATGAGTTCCAGTGCTCTAACCCAGAAATTTTCTTAAGCCGGGTGGGAAGAAATTGTAGGCGGGTGGAAGTCCATGAACTGTGACCAACTCTTCAGTAACCACCCAAAAACAGCCGGTGGGTTGCTGAAAAGTGCCGGGTGGTACACCCAGCTAAAATGGGCTGGGGAGAACACTGAGTTCTTGGATGAGGTTGCTGTTTTAGTTTTTTTTTATTTCTGGTGGTCCTGCCAGTAACACATTTCCTGTCCTGGGGTGACAACGCTCACTGCACTGCGTCTAAGGAGAAGCAGCGTTGTCACCACAGTAAAAGACTCTGTTAGGTCTATAGAACACCTTCTTCCTCATCACCATAATGTGGTGCAAATGCGTTCTGTAGTTCACAAAAAGGAATGGAGCAGAAGGATAATATTGGTCAGCAGTCCTGCTGTCCTTCGAGGAACCTTATCCTTGTCTAATAAAAACTTCAAGGATGCAAAATACCTAAAATCATTGGGGGGAGTAAATATTATGTACCCCCCACCTTCCCCAAAAAAACTCTGAGCAGGCCTCCTCCCTCGGTGACCCCCAGGGGACCTATCTTCCAGGGGTCACATGCGGCCACCATGAGCCTCCCATTCTTCCCCCATGCAGAGGTGAATTTAAAGTATATTATCCCCTCCAGCGATTGCTCTTCTTTGCTGTCACCAACCTCCATTCTGTTCCCGAGGCTTCCCCTATGTCATGTGACCTCACAAGACATTCCTCAGGTGCACAACAGAGGTCAGATCCAAAAAGTCATTTTATTTCCAATAAGTTGTTAAAGATAAGATGTTAAATCAATACAAAAAAAATCCATGTCAACCTATTCAAAAATGCAATTCGAAAACAATATTTTTTTAAATTATTGCAACATTGTAATCCTATTGGCTGAATATATCACCCAGGGTATGGCTGCCATTAGGATCTGATGTCCCCAGCATAACTTTGCACACGCAGATGCCACAGAAGACCGGGAAGAACAGGTAGTCACCCTGGGGACACCCAAACTCCAATTTATAATCTCCTATTTACTGTTCTGTCCCTGCAGCGTGTTTGTTATGGGATCTGGTGTTTGGTTTGCAGATTATGTGGATTTCAAAGGTTTGCATGTGACTGCGAGCTGCAACACTACCTCCAACGTTGGCTTGTTCTCCACCGCTGCTGTATAGAGTGGGGAAGGGTTACACCTTGTGCCAAATTTTAATTAGCCTCCTATTCCCCAATATCTCATGTACTGATGACCATTTATTATTATTATTATTATTATTATTATTGGTATTACTATTAATAAACAGTATTTTTATAGCGCCAACCTATTACGCAGCTCTGTACATTAAATAGGGGTTGCAAATGACAGACAGATACAGACAGTGACTCAGGAGGAGGAGAGGACCCTGCCCCAAAGAGCTTACAATCTAAGATGTATGGGAGGGGAGACCATTGCCACCAAAACAGAAAGTGAGGAGAAAACCAAAATTTGGTGGTCACAAGAACAAAGGATGGAGGAAATCTTGCAATGGGGAAATTTGTTTATAAAAGGAATTTCCCATTTTTGTTTTCCTCCACTCCCAGTCTCAGTGCTGTATATGGACTGATAGAGGTTGATATTTATTTAAATGTAGATATTGCTTGTAATGGACAAATGCATTTAATGTTGCATTAATTGATTGCCTTTATTTGTGAGATATCTGCTTGGAGTTCAGCTTTTCTACCCTTTTTGTGGGTACCCCCATTCCCACTGCAAGGGGTAATACTCTTTTATTCTAGGGAATGATGCGTAAGAATAAAAGTTACCCAAATTCTCACTTCTTTGGCCATTGGCGCTCTCATTGGTTGCTGCATGCTCCTCCTGGGCAGGGTCTCTCCATCAATGTGCCACGCCCGTAGACTTGCACTGAAGGGGGATGATGGCAGCGGTCGGCCAGGTTGCATAGGACCAGCCTAGTGCAGCAGTGAATAGCACCAGTTGCTGTGGGGTTGAGGAATAAGGTTTTACTCCTCATGGATCATTCCCCTAATCTTTTGCAGTCTTTGCATCTTTTGGGAACCACTATTAAACATTTCCGGGAGCTTAACTTTAAATATTCATTAAAAACAATTCTGCACAATGCAATGCAAAATCCATCAGCGCATGTAAAATCATTTATATGTCTGACACTGATGCATCGTGCGTGCAGTTCCAACAAAGCTGCGTTGTTTTTTTTTTCTCTTTATATAGAAGTCATTGGACTGAACCTTGGAAGGGTCTTTGTGGGACACGATGGGGCCAATGTTCAGATTTCACACCGAGTCTCTGAGGTTGTTAGTTACGCCTTTTCATGCTTCAGTAACATCAGCTGGGACGTTCTCCCATCAGACTTCAAAGAAAGATGAACATAAACATAAGGGAAAAAAATCAGTTCGCATGAAAAAGAACATTTTTGAATCTCATGGAAGTTACACATATGTAGGGTGTGTTCCCATGAGTTCCCGTTATTATGTGTTTCCATATGGAGACTGCAACATATGGCAATGTATTGGTGTGCAGCATTTATAACCGCACCTTATGTCCACTTTACTAACGCAATGCAGTTAATCATACATGCGCCACAAATCCCAGGAGGCTGTAGTTTTGCTCCTTCTGCGCATGCGTGAGATTGGGCATGCATCAAGGGTGTTCCTTTAAAAAAAAAAAAATTTCCCAATCTCACACATGCGCAGTGACATCAGCACTTACATTTGGAGGAAGACACATCACTCACATTGGAGGAACCTGGAAGAAAAGATATGGAAGTAAAGACAGCGCAGGACCTGCAGATTCAATGAATTGGGAACTTTTTATATGTGAATTTTTTTTTTTATGTAACGCTTAGCATGCACAGGTGCAAAGTAATTTGCCTGATTTCCTATCCTAATCTACCTTGTTAATCCTTAGTGTGACCGCAGGGAAGTTTTGCAGGGAATGCGTCTTGCGGCCGACTGGTACAATCTGTTAGATAAAAGGAACTCGGATGGCTCATTATTAGCTACTGCTAATCTCTGCGTCTGATTTGAGCTCTGTGTACACACAGACGTCACCTGGAGAATCCTGTGTGTCAGCACAAGGCTCGGCAGCCAAACCCAGACTGCAATAAAACGGCTAATTGCGATAGTCCTCCTCGTCTGTATTGCCGTCTCTGAGATTCGCTGCTGCCAAAAGTGCCGCTGAGTGTGTGCAGCCCAAGTTTTCCATGATGCGGGCCGCTTATATTCTATAAATAAATGGTGGGAGAACGGAACAGTCGCCGAAAGCAACGCTAACCTGAGGACGCGGAGAAGCCGCCTTTTGCTAAGATAGAATCGCATTGCTGGGTACCCTGGAAAGGGGCAACTCGGCCAATGGTGCAAATAACCTCTCCTCATTCCTTCACTGGCACCAACTCCCGCTCCTCTTCCGGCACCATTGGCCATTTCATTTAGCCGAAACTCTGGCACCATTTGTGGCACCCAGCTATGCTGAAATGGTGCACTGATATAAAGATTGCAAAGTCAAATTAATTGCAACATTGAGAATTTTATCACTATTGAGACATAAACTGCCTTCCTGCTCATATTTTTTGATTTTTTTTTTTTTTTTTGGTTTAGTTCCACTTTAAATAAGACTTATAGGTCTTGTCCCTCTCAGTTATGTGGTCTTGTCCCTCCTCCAACTGGACAGTATAAAGAGAAGACTAATGAGCTTTCAAACCTTTCTGATCTCTCCTGCTATAAATTGTGCTCTTTGTTAGCACTGGTTGGCTATTAGTGCTGCTTCTTGTTTTCAGATTCTGATTATGCTGTACAGAGGACTGTAAAGCTATGTACCCACTTCCAGTGGTTCTCACCCGATAATTGGTGCAGGGCCTATATCGGACGAGAATCTGAACTGTGTACAGCCCGCGTCGTTCGGACGACGAACGACCCCAATGCAAGAGAAAGGGGAGAGCGTGCAGCGGGGTGCCACTCGGTTGTTCTCCCCCTCCTCTCTCTATAGAGCAGAACGGTGCTGTATGTATAGTGCTCATTCATGCATCGTGCAGTGCATAGTCGTTGGAAAGGATTGTGAAAGATCCTTTCCAACAACTATAATTGGAAGTGTGTATGCGGCTTAAGAATCTGCTATAGGTTGCATTGTTGGCTACAGAGCCGCATTCATTTCTGTTTCTTCAGCATTGTGCAGTGCAGGGTCTGTGTATTGAGGTATTACAGTCTGGGACTACTCAAACTTTCCTTTCAAACAGTGGAAAAGTAATACAATGTAGTATTCTGGTGAATGGGGGTTTCGTTAGACCCCATTGCCGCTCTTTGTTTAGCGTCTTTCTTCGATCACTCTGCAGAGATCCTGGGGGAGCCCCGGGCCCCTGGCGTCTGGAAAACGCAGAAAAATTTGGCACATCTTTCTGAATGAGCCTGACGAGTGCCATGCCACTTACTGCGCAGACTGAAAAAAAAAAAAAGCAACACATTTCGCACACCGCACGTCAAATATTAGAAAATAAACAAAGGCCCCGCATGGAACAATTACCCCATTTATGGATGAAGTCGGCACGCGGGGTTCTCCCCTGGCTGTTCTGTCTTATGGAGAGGCAGGCCCGCTCTGTTTTTCCACTTAAATGGACCTGGACCACAAACTGAAAAAATAAACCGAGGCGCAATGCTTCAAAATGACATTTGCAGGGATAAAAAAAAAACCGAAGCACAATGGTGCAGTGTGCTCGCCTTTGTCGGTAGTGTGACGCAGAGACGGTCGCTTGAGGTCACGAGTGGTCAACATGTGGCCTTTGAGATGGGAAGATTTTGCTGGCAAGACATGCTGGAACTTGTGGTTGCACTATTGTTTTAGAGAGGGGCTGTCTAACTTGAGGGACACGGGCCAGGATTTTTCATTGTCCTTTTCTGACTCTTGTGGGCCACATCATATCAAGTTTACCGCTCTGTGATACAAAATCCCGGCCCTGGACTAGAGATTGGATGGCGCTGTTATAGAATCATGCATTTCCTAAGAGTGGGAAGCTGGACAATGCAATTGTACAATCGGGAAGACAAGACTAGAATGGGACAAAGGAGTAGTCACCCTGTGATCGCCCTGTGGCAGGTCTGTTTCCCAATGACTTACTATATGGAGATGGCTACTGGGACATATGGAGGAGCAAAGTGCACCATTGCCTCAGCTAACAGTGGCACCCACAGGGGCCCCAATGCAGATTAGCGGGGGGGGGGCTTAAATTGGTTCTGCACTGTTAGCTATATCTGGACTGGGTGGCCAACATGATAGAGGCAGAGCTTTGCTTCCTCATCTCCAAGCCTCCAGCAAGGAGAACAATGATCGGCACAATAGTGACATCCCCAAATCTCATTTCAGACCTCAATTGGAGGTAGTTGTGTCCAAAAGTCACCACACGTGTAATCATTCTTGACTGATCTCGGTCTGAGCGATTGCAAACATGCAATTTTCCATTATCATTCAAAAATAAAAACAATCTATTGAAAACGATCATTTATTCCATCTCTAAAAGGGTCGGTGGCTGCAGATAATTGTTTTATCAGAAATGATCAATAAAGTTTCACCAGCATCAAAATTGATCAAACATTAACTAAACTGGACGGAAGAGAGATTTACAATTCAATTTGCTCATTTTAGTCACAGGGAATAATCAAGTGATTTATCATATTGATACCTGTGTGGCCACCATTAGATCTCACACATGGCCATGTGGTTCACCCCATCCCAAATGCAACAATCGGAATGATGGAATCCCCTGCACATGGGCTGTATTTTCAGATATCGGATCAAAATTGGGTGCAAAATTGGCAATGGATCTGCTCATGTGGAAAAGCCTTAATGCAGTACATTTAGGTGGGGAAGGGGGGGGGGGGGTTGTCCCCATAGGGGGAACACAAACATTATAATTGGGTTGTGTTTGGGAATTAAAAAAGAATGCACATAACAAGGGGACGCAAAGTTGTGGATTTTGATACATTTGCAGATATTATATTTTTTATAATACAAATACTATATCTAATATATAATATGATTTATACATTACTTTATTGTATTACTATTTCTATACCAATATTTCCTCCTTTATGGTATCACATGGAGCACACATGCAATATTATCTCCCTGCTGATCCTGAGCGGTCGCCGCGATTGCATCTAATGGAGATATGTTGTAAACGCTTTGTAAAGCACCCAAAACACATGTAAATGTGCTTGTAATGTGTTTGGCAGATGCACGGCGGGAAATTAAACCGAACATTAAAAAAAGAACTGTGTTTTAAAAAATGGAAACACAGCAAACTCGCTGGTGTGAATGAACTGACTATATACGAGGAGCGATATGCAAGGTGACAGTTCCATTCTTTGTTGCTTCTTTTTTCATTTTTATATATTTTCACCCTTGAAGAATGTACAAAACCACTGCACATTCACCTGTAATGAAAGAGATGTTTGCTGCATTGGTGCCCGTGATTCTTGTGCAGCATTGGTGGCTACATTTTGTTCTGCACCCATTCTGCTCTTTTTTCTGTATTACCGTCTATTATACTAATATATAATTCATCATTGAATCATTCGAAAAAAAGCTAAATGCCGAAATATAAAATATGTATTCAGTTTATGAGTAAGTCTTTTTTGCTGGCCCTGGGACAGTCTGTATCTCTAGGGCCCGTTGCAATAAATCTAAAAATGTTTGTAGCCCGTTGGCACATTCCATCCTCGTATTATCATATAGAGGAAAGGTGTGAATGTTGGGTGAATGACTGTCCAAGTGTGACTAATAGGGATGGGGCTGCATCTTCATTTGCTGGGAACTTTAGGTGATCGCTGCTCGCCATGTTTCCAAATTAACTTTATTTGAAAGTAGTTTCTATTCTTTATGAACCACTTGCTGAATGGTGGAAATGCTGCTGGCTTGTTGCAGGCTTGGTTCCCATTGGCTGGTGTTTTTCGGGGTCGGTATGTCCCATAACTTATCAATGGGCACCCATAGGAGTCACTTGCAATGGGCTGCATGACATAGGCAGTGTTTCCCATCCAGAGATCCATGGATCCCAAGTTTTCCTCTAGAGTTTACTTTGGGCTCAATGAGGAATTTGTGCCATTCAAGTTTAACTGACATCAATTATTATTTTATTGTTAATATTAAAAAGGATTTATATAGCACCAACATATTACGCAGTGCTGTACAATAAAAAGGGGTTACAAATGACAGATACAGACAGTGACACAGGAGAAGGAGAGGACCCTGCCCTGAAGAGCTTACAATCTAGGAGGTGGGGGAAGTAACACAATAAGAGACACCAATGATCTTTTTGGCTATCTGTAAGGGTGACCAGCAATGTAAGAGGAATTCTTCCCACGGACCCCCACACTAATATACCGTGAGCTGGGTATATAGTAATTATAGAAGGAGTTCCCTGAATACTTGAAATGTTCATATCTATCATGAATTAGCCACAGCACAGCCCTAGTCTCCAGAGATTGTATTCCCAGTTTGCAGGAAGATCAAATAATAATAATTATCTTCTTATTTATAATGATGAGTAAATGTGGAGTGTTCTGCACTTGTGTGGACAGGCAGTGCCATATCTCGGAGATAGTCCAACAATAAATTGCGCTGTCAATGTAATCCAAGGCGGATCGTTGTTTATCCGTCTTTATCATCTTGTTTAATAAACAAGTTAGAGGTCAGTAACCTTCACATAACATTCATGAATTACAATTGTGAATTGCTGCACCACCAAGCATGACATTTATAATCCTGATCACCGACATAAAGTTTGTCTCCAGGCTGTGGTAGCCAAAGAATTTGTATTTCTGTTTATCCAGTCTTTATATTTACTCAGCTTTGCTACCCCCAACCCCCGGACCTGATATTTCTCTGCTGCAGCTTTTTCTTCCCTTACCGGTCTCTGTGTCTTTTATATTAGTTGGGCGTTCAGTTTTAAATATTGCAAGCTCACTGGGAAGCTCTATGTCTAAAAGTGATTTATTATCCTTATAACTATATATTAGATTGTAAGCTTCATGGGTCAGGGTCCATGGAGGCAAGATCGGCACAACCTCTGTGCACCAGTACTAATCGGTAAGCATTGCCTGCATATGTAAGGAGCAAATATGTCTGCCCTATGTACATATATGCATTATATATAGGAATCCCCCACGTCTTAGATTGTAAGCTCTTCGGGTCAGGGTCCTCTTCTCCTCCTGTGTTACTGTCTGTATTAGTCTGTCATTTGCAACTCCTATTTAATGTACAGTGCTCCATATTATGTTGGTGCTATATCAATACTTTTTATTATTAACAATAATAAAAATAATAATAATATTAAAAAAAGGATTTAACTATTTTTTACACTGCTCCTTTTATTTTTCCTCTTTTCTTTCCTTCCCTCTTTTTTTTTTTTTTTTTTTTTTTTTTTTTTTTTCATCTTGGGAAAATCTAGGACCTTTACGCTTTCTCCCCCATACCTAGCAGACAGGTACACTTTGAAAGAATTGTACAACACTATGGCGTGGGTGTGCGATATTATCTCTTACATTGCAGGCAGAGGATTACACATCATGTCGAAAATATTATTTTAACAAGCTGAGCTCTGTGAGTAAGATCCAGATGGAGGAACATTACAGGAAATTTCAGGCTCAGGGCGTTCGGACATCTGGGAACACAGAGCCTTTAATAAGTTAATGTCCCTGTTCTGAAAGTCAAAAGTCTAAAATTTGATATCATTAGAAAATAATTTGGAGGAACTTCCAGCAACTTCAATGCTGGTAAATCGTCAGTGATAGCTCTGTGACACCAGTGAAAAGAATTTGCCCCAGGCTTGTGTAATATAAATGAATATAAAATGTGAATCAAAGATCATTTTGAGTGGAACATGCATGTCTAAATAGTAATCCCTGGATAGTGGTGGATCCATAGATTTGTGCATCCATACACATAGGAAGCTGAAGTTACATGCAATTCTTGATGATTTTCATAAACTTTTTTGACCCCACCCCCTCTTACTTCCAAACGCTTCCTATTGGTACTTTACCATGATGGGCGGAACCTTGTAGACCTAGGAGCCGTTTCAGGCATTGGTTCACTGAGCAGCTGAACTTAAAAACAATTCTTAACATTTTCTGATAAAGTAAAGCTCAGCCCTGATTGGTTCCTGCCTGCTGCCCAAATCACTGTATTGGTTAGCAGGAATTTTACATCATAATGTAATGTTGATGTACATCTGTCCAACGTTGGTTGACATAAGTATAAAGATAAATATTGTGTGTAATTTGAAAATAGTTTATAGAAAGAGAGTGTGGGGAAAGGTATAGTTTGTCCTCCGTCAATATATGCCAAGCCTAAATGTTCAACAATATTTGGAACAATAGGGAAAAAAGAAAGGCTTTTTTGGCATAAAAACATTACAGGTTTACTTGTATTGTTGGAGGAAGCCAATTAGGCGAAACGCGTTGGGAATGTGAATATCTTAAATATCCTATTATTTAGCAGAATTGTTTGATGGACTTGCTGCTTTGCAAATCCCTATTTAATGGATTCATTTGTACGTTGCACTTATGTTATAGGGAGACTTGTATTGTTTTTATGCCAAAAAAGCCCTTTTCTTTCCTATTGTTCCAAATATTGTGTGTAATTGCTACAGTTGTGGCGTGCCTCACTTTTATCACAAATACAAAAAGTGGGCAATTCATTCTTAGTGCCTGATTTACTAAAGTTCTCCAAGACTGGACAAGTTAGACTTTCAGAAGTGAGCCTGGATGAGAATGGATTTCCTAAAATTATTTCCTAATATTTGGCAAATATTTTCAGTCCTGGACCACATCTATTGCCGGTTGGCTGGATCACCCAGGTTCACCCATGATAGTCTATCTTCCCAGGTCTTGACGCGCTCGGGTCCTTAATGTCCTTGCATCCTTTATCCAGGTACAACCTTATATGAGAAATCCATTTACTCCAAACTACACACAGCTGTTTCAGGTCATTTGGCCATCAGCAATATAAAAATGTAGCCAATAATAGTGCCAGCAATCGCACAGTGAAAATCTGTCATCCAATGCAAAACTGTTGGTGCCGATGCTCAATGCGCCAAATCACTGGTTCCATAAAGCGTCCGACAAATATTCAGAGCAACGTGAAAGGGTGCAGAATTCTCTCCGCACAATTGATCCATCCTACATCCTTCCGCGGTGCCTTGCCAGCTAAATTATTTTTGCAGATGCTGGGATGGGAAGAGCAATATTAAAATCACTTGACCTCTCCGAGGTGTTAGTCATTCGTTCGGTGACAACACTTGCAACAGCGCCTGGTTTTCTCCTACCTTTTCTATAATCATTAGGAATAAAGGAAAATGTAATTGCATCCTTTGGCATTTTTTTTACCATTTTTTGTGTTCTTGACCACCCTTCCCCCCACATCCGCCCCGAGGCCCTCGCAGGTACGGCCTTTGCCAAGCATACGCTTTCTAAGGGACATCGTATTTAATATGATATCATGTCTGAGCTCTCGTACCGTAATATTTCCATGTCAGAAATCATTACCGTCAAGTAACCAGACCCGCCCGCCCCTCCTTTGGACGAGCTTCTACTTGGAAACGAGAAGAATGATTTGGCATGGCGGCTATTGTCGCCGCAGTTATAAAACATCTCATGGAGAACGGGCGGCTTTTCTGAGCGCGGACTTCCTGAGGTTTCCAGAAAAGAAAAAAAAATCTTTCCAGGGTACAAAACTGTTTTTTGAAACCTCACATTGTCATAAAATTAATAGTTAAATGGCAAATTAGATCAGACTGAGGTTTGGCTGCCCTGTGCTGTGTTGAAAACGGTTGTATCAGTATTGCGTTTAGGGAAGAAAAGCTGCGAGAAATAAGAGAGAACAAAAATGAAGACTGAAAGCCGTCATATCTAATAGAAAGCAATCAGATATTAAGGGGTTTTGTCCCATCTGCCACTTCCTAGCCTCTGATTGGACAGTGCTGGAGTAGCTGCAGGCTGGCAAGGTCATCTTACTGCTCTTACCTCCTGTTAAGCCGGAATGGCCTAATATTCTTCCCCTCCCTCTCCCAATCTAAATCTTAATTTTTAAGGTATTACAAGACAAATGTAATAGTTTCACATGATTGAGTTTATAAATTAATTGAATAAGGCCAAATATTTTGTTCTCATCATCCTTCAGGCCCAGCCATTGAACTGATGCAAGCAGAGAAGGTCATTTTCTGCATCTATAAAATCCATTCCGGGGGACCCACCCAACCGTGGGATCGCATTTCAGATTGCAGCCTTTTCCATTCTGCGGTGTTACGAGGATCTGATTGGTGTACAATTGGCTAAATTATAGATATCCTTCTTGAGGGACTCCAGCTGCTGTGAGACGTATTTACACTAGCGTCTTGTTGGGGGATTGTCATATCCTGTGGGCATAAAAGAAAACCGTTGTAACTATAGCTATAGGAGGATAAGGTTTTGCTTAAAGTGGACCTGTCATCAAATAGATTTTTGCAGGTATGCATGCAGATGGTGCAATGGTGCATTTATGTTAAAGCGGAACTAAACCCCAAAAGAACACCAATAAGTCACCAGAAGTAGGAAACTAGGCAAAGTCTCTGTTACCTAAAATTCCTTGCCCAGCTCCGGGTGGCCTTTTGTTTTCTGCTTATACTGCATTGCACATGTGTTCCATGCATGGTAGAGCCCGGTCCCATACACCAAAAAAATAGACAAGGGCGATGTAACTCCTACACACGGACCTGCGTTACGGTATTATTGGCTGCCCAAAGCCCGAAGAGGATTGCCGTGGATCTGGAAGAGTCAGCAGCAATATTGGCAGCTTTGGGGCACGCAGCAATGGCAGATTATTATTATTAAACAGTATTTATATAGCACCAACATATTACGCAGCGCTGTACATTAAATAGGGGTTGCAAATGACAGACGAATACAGACGCTGAAACAGGACCCTGCCCAGAAGAGCTTACAATTCAAGAGGTGGTCGTCATTCCTGCTGCACAACCGATGAGATAAAATAAATGAAAAACATTAAAGGTAAAGTAAATGTTAGTGAATCAAACCCTCTCTCATATTTTTTGATTGGACATGGTCATATGAGCAACCATATTTGGTTTATCTCAGCAGAAGTCTATGTACTGCTCGGATCTATAGCGGTTTACCGAAAACCAATGTGCCACTGTGCATAGCTTTCCTGACTTACATTACCCAACTGCAGACTCTATTAGTTAAAAGCGCAAAAGTCCATAGCCAAAAAAAAAGAAAAATGGTTGCTGAAGCCAAGTATCCATCACTCTTTGACAAACTTTGTTAGAGCCCATTGAGGAGAGACGCAGAATAGATTTCAGCACGCCAGAGAAGGCTGCAGGAGATGTTGGAATGAGCGAGTATTCCGAGAGAGTATTCCCCTGATTTACCACCCATTGTTTCATTTTATTGGATTCTATAGACTGTTGCTAGGCTGCAGGAAACACCAGAACACTTGTGTTTATTTTGTTAATGAAACAATGATTAACACTGCCCTGGGGCTATTAGAGACTGTAGAATTCTAATTAATTATTAGCATTTCCAAGGGGGCAAAAATTCATGACACCACTTTGTAAATCCAAAGTGTCACACATGTGAAATAATTATCTATCTAAAATTTATTTTCCAACTCCTTCCATTTCTTGTCTTTCCTTTTTTCTCCTTTCCTTCATTTCATCAGCTTTCCTTTCCCGTCTTCCCTTTCCTTTCCTTTACCTCCCATTTCTTTTCCTTTTACTATTTTGTTTCCTTTTCCCCTTATTTTCTACCCTTTCCTTTTATTTGCTTTCCTTTTGCTTCATCCCCTTTCCTTTCCTTTACTCCTTTTTTTTCTTTTCCTTTGGTCCCTCTTCTCTTCCCTTTTCTTTCCTTTTTTTCCTCTTTTCCTTTCTTGCCTTTCTTTCCCGTTCATTAGCTTTCTTTTCTTTTCTCTTCCTACCCTTTCCTTTCATTTCCTACCTATCCGTGTCCTTTCATTAGCTTTTCTTTCCTTTGTTCTCCCTTCTTTTCCTTTTCCATCATTTCCTTTCTTTCCCCTTCTGTTATAAATCTCTCTCTTTTCCTTTATAAATATCCTTTTCCCTATAAATCTTTCTTTTCCTTTTTACCCTTTCCCTTCCTTTCCTCCCCTTTTCCTTCCCATCCTTTCCTATACTTCTCTTTCTTTTCCTTTTCTCTCCTTTCTTTTACTTTCCTCCCATCCACTTTCCTTTCTTTTTTTTACCCTTTATTTTATTTTTATTAACTTTCCTTTGGTCCCTCTTCCTTTCCTTTCTTTATAAATCTATCTCCTAAAATAATTATTATTCTATTTTTTACAATACTCCTATCTATCTATCTATCTATCTATCTATTCGTGTACGTCACTTCTTCATCCTATTTAGATTATTTTCCTTTCCTACCCTTCCATGTCCTTTCATTAGCTTTTCTTTCCTTTGTTCTCCCTTCTTTTCCTTTTCCATCATGACCTTTATTTCCCTTTTCTTTTACCCTTCCCTAAATCTATTTTCCTTTATAAATATATTTTTCCTATAAATTTCTTCCTTTTCTACCCTTTCATTTTCTTTCCTTTTTACCCTTTTCTTTCTTTTCCCTTCCTTTTCTCCCCTTTCCTTTACCTTCCAATCCTTTCCTTTACTTCTTTCTTTTTTTTTTTTTTCCTTTTCTCTTTTTTTTTTTTCTTTCCTCCCATCGCCTTTCCTTTCCTTTTTTACCATTTTGTTTACTTTCATTAGCTTTCCTTTCCCTTCCTCCTTTTTCTTTCATTTCCTTTCCTTTACTTCCCTTTTCTTTTCCTTTTCTAACCTTTCCTTTGGTCCCCCTTCCTTTTCTTATCTACCACTTTCCTTTCTTTATAAATCCATCTCCTAAAATAATGTTATTATTCTATCTATCTATCTATCTATCTATCTATCTATCTATCTATGTCACTTCTTCATCCTATTTAGAGTATTTTGAACATCAGTAGACTGCTAACTCTATAATCCATTCAGTTCAGTCTGCCTAAAGGGATTAGGACTTCTCCACCGTTATCTGAGTGTTGTACAACAGTGGGAAAGAGCCGGTGTTTACTCGGAGCCGTGATCCCATTGTCTCTTTGCTCCAATATGATTCTAACCAGCAGCCAGTGTTTACTTTGCACTCATAAAGCGAGCGGTGATCTTGTGACTTTTTCTATTCAGTGCCATTGATGTCCGGACCTTCCCAGTGTCTCTTTTACAGAGTAGATGGCGATGTGAATTTGTTGTTTTCAGTGGGAAATTTCCATCCCAGACTAGGGATGTTTCAGGTGCCTATTGCCAAAACAGAAATAAAAGTTTGATGCTGGGTAAAGGAGTTTTAGTTCACATTCTTTCTTGTCTAGTGTATTGATTGTATTTGTAGCCTAAAATGCCACAACACTTGGATAGGGAATAGTTAAAACTCTTGTAGGATTTTCATTTTCTTCCTGTTCTGTAGATGAACCAGGAAGTTAGAAGGAATATTTCTAAAGTGAAGTAACCAGAAGAAGGTCTTTATTCTTTTGTTCTATTTTATATTCTTTAACTTTTCAGTCCTGGGATAATGATCACTAGGCCAAATAGATGGGTTGAATTTCCCTAGTGGATACATAGGCAAGAATGAGAACCTGTCGGGTTCTTTGTGGTATACAAACTACCCAAAATTACTACCAGGGTACTTAGACACCGGACCGCCCCATGTATATATGCCTGTTGGAAATTGTATTCCAGAACTATGGGCATAAATATGGAGCTGCCCTCTCTTCCCCTTTGCATTCTCCTCTTGGGAAATCCTTCCATAAGGGTTTGTAGTGTCCCTTTGCCTGGAAACTGTGCCCATTCAGCCATGAAAGCATTTATGAAGTCAGGCACTGATGTTGGATGGAACGACCTGGACTACAATTCATCCCAAAGGGGCTCAGTAGAGGTCGGGGCTCTGTGCAGTCCGCTCAAGTTTCCCCACACTGGTCAGTCCATGTCTTCATGGGTTTATAAGGTAACCCTGAATTTTGAAGCACAATTAGCTATAAAACTTTGCTCCGGTGAAGTCCCATTTTTTAGATGATCCTGTTTTCTGCCTGTAGACTGGCATCAAGTCTGCAAGGAGAAAATGGGAGTATGTCAGGAATAGAAATTCACAGAGACAAAGTGAAGGTATGCAGCTAGTCATGCTTCAGAGGAGAACATACAAATACCCTTTATATAAAAAGACATCTGGTATACTTTATGGGGGCTTCCCCAAACTGTTCTCAGGTTGGAAATGTGCAATTGTCTTTGTATGCTGCAACATAACAATACGCTTCGGTGGAAATACTTGAACTCAGTCACTTGAAGGGTGTTCATAAACTTTTGCATTTGTAGTGCGTGTGTATTTATATATAAATATAAATTTATATATATATATAGTGCGTGTGTATGTATTATATTTTATGTGTATATAAATATATATGATGGAGAGTAGGGCTGTCTACATTCAACAGTGCCTGGGCCAGATGTCAGCAAACCTGGGCATTCCAAAATGCCCTGTGATTTGGGGCACTACCCAGCTTAGCTGGCACCCTAAAGTAGCATGGGCACTTGTATTCCCCTAATGCTTCTCCAATTAGCTTCCAGGAATCACAGACATAATTCATTGTCTAACAGGCTACATTCTGCATCGTTCCTCTCCCCGCCCAAAAGAGCGTTGTTTCATATAAGCTATAGTTTTGGAAAACTCAAATCTGACCACTACAAATGGATTTATGCTTCCAGCTGGGCAGTTATTTAATTTCCTCTTGGAAGCATACAACTGTTGGCACCGCTTGCCATCTGGCACCTGGCCAAACCCACGTTACAGTATCATTAACATGCTATATTCGGGAGTTCAAGACATTTAATAAAAGATCCATCAGGGTTTACTTTTCAGCTCCAATGCTGATTTGTGCTCTAATCCTCCCAAAATAAGTAAAAAAAGAAAAGAATAAAAGTCAGCTGCTCTGCTCGGGATCCGCTTTATCGTATTTTGCGATTACATGCTCTGTTACAGTGATATGAACCAGATCTATGGTGGACGTCCTGGGTTTGTTTAAAGAGCTGATCTAGGGAACAATTGAAACCAATCAGTTTTGAGCGGATACTATGCAAGAAACACTGCAGCGGAGTTCTTTCAAGATGGAAATCTCAAACTACATTGGTTTGCTAAAGAACTCCCATTTTTCATTTTTTGATCCATCCAACTTCTGCAGCCTGATGGGGTAATGTAGTGAGCAAGTAAAGTTTTACTCCTAGGTGGTAATATTCTTTTCGGGTCCAGAGCCGGATCATCCACAAGGCGTACAGACAGTGCAGACCCAACCAGGGCTTCTCCATAGGCTGCTAGGGGTTTCTTGTGGAATGAGAAACTTGGGCTTCTCAAGACAGTTACCACTGACACCAATTATCTATAAGGGTGACATTCTTCCCAATGGCCAGCAATGTAAGAGGAATTCTTCCCACTGACCACCACACTAATATACTATGAGCTGTGGATATAGGAATTATAGAAGAGACTCCCTAAAGACTTGAACGTTGAGAAAGGCTGCTATAGGACGTCCATTGGTGGTAGCTACATCCTTCATTCTAAATCAGAAGAAAACTTTCATTGGTCAATATTGCCAGTTAAAAAGGAAGGATGTATTGCAAGCAGTTGGGATCCAGAGGTATAGACAATGCACCAAGGCCGGCTGGGATGGCGGGGCGGCTACTTTGCCAAGATGCCACCTCTGTCTGGTTGGGTTACTTTTGGGCAATCGCCTCAATTCATACCAATAGGATTATAGCTTAAATACATGTTAACCCAAACTCAAGGGCATTTTGCAAGTTTGCATGAGATCATTCATTTAATTTATCATCATTTTTTTAATAATCAAATTACTTTTTTGCTTATAAAATCAAAATTAAAGCGTCCATAGTCATGCAACCCCTCCCTAAAATACTACACAGAGCACAGAGAGATCTGTAATAAATGAGTAATGCCAGATCATGGACATTAGCTTTTAATATCCCACCTATCAGTCCTCATTAGCACAGAACACTTATCTGTAAGCCCCAATTAATGACTCGTTTACCATCCATGTGGGGGTCAACAGTACATAAAATGAATGATAGAGCTAATGAGGAGTAATATGTGTAAGGAAATGTCCATGAGCTATGATTACACATTTATTATAGTGCTCCATTCAATAAGAGGGGGTCTTAGGCTGCTGGAGGATTGGGGATGTTTTATTTTGTCTTTTTACACATTTATTAGTACATAAATGTATATTTAGTATTAGTTTTAAGATATTCACCCCATCAGTTGTTGCTGATATTCTGCAGCCTTATGTGCACCCCATGGCATTTCTTAAGGTGGGTTTCCTGATGGTGACAACAGCATATTTTGCTTGCATTAGATGGGTCACTTGTTGTCTCCCGTTGCAATTGGGAGACATAGCATTGTAATAGTAGGTGCCTGAACAAAGGCCTTCGTGGCAGGACTAGAGGGGTTAATAAAAAAAAAAAATGCATTAGTAAAAAAACTTTAAATGAAAATTCAATTTAAATAAAATTAAACACATGCATGGTAAAGCTTATGTAAGATTTTAATGAAATGATTTCGTTCTGTGTGATAAGTTAGCCGTCTTCTAGAGAGTTGCTGTGTTATGGGAGATCCAAACATTTATTGGTGGCTATAAATCTTTTTTAAATGCACAAAACTAGCTTGCAACGGGCGTGTTTGGGAATCCCTGCTGATTTCAGCCTTCAGCTGGTGTGTAGTAAGGGTTGATATTGCATTAGCAGACTGAAAGAAAAAAAAAAGATTTCCCAACTTTGGAAGGAGCACTGGGAGTTTATTACATAGCTTTATGGACTTCTTCAAATGACTGTGAAGTAATTTGAGCGGAATCTGACTGATTAAACTGAAATGCTCCGGGTGCACTGAACAAAACGTGATTAGTAAAGTATTTCTATTGGGGGATTAAATCTTTCTCCCACCGCTGATAGTGCTGAGGGAACAGGAAGTGCACCGTGTCAACCTGACAGTGAGCAGAAAAAGGGAAAAGGGGGACAACCCGCTGACTCACACCAAACCATGATTGATTACCGCGGGCGGCCACAGCTACGCGTCCGTTCACCGTCTCCAAACAACGGCCTGTAAATAAAAACCTAGAATGTGGGAACCTGAAGTGGATGCTAAAATGGGAGAGATGATGCCAATTCTCTGTTTACAAGTTCAGATGAATATAGAAATATTGTGTCTGCAACTTCAGAATAATCCAAACAAATCTAAGGCCGTCCACGTCCGAGAGGGAACGCACCCCCAGATGTCTAAAGCTGAGCTTTCCGTAACTTTACAGATCTGCACAAAGAAATTCCTTAAAGCCGATCTATACTCTTATAGTATCAACATAAGATATAATACCATCTAATATGTAATGTACTGAAAAGGATCTGGGGGTTCTGGTAGATCATAGACTTAATAACCGCATGCAATGCCAAGCTGCAAAAGCTAGCAAAGTATTTTCTTGTATTAAAAGAGGAATAGACTGCAGAGATGGAGACATAATCCTGCCCCTGTACAAAGCGTTGGTCAGACCACATCTGGAATATGGAGTCCAGTTTGGGGGCATTGTGGAATTGGAGAGAGTGCAGAGAAGGGCAACTAAACTAATAAAAGAAATGGAGGAGCTCAGCTATGAGGAGAGATTAGCTGAACTGAATCTATTCTCCCTTGAGAAGAGACATATAAAGGGGGATATGATCACCCTGTATAAATATATAAATGGTCCATATAGAGAACTCTCTTCCCAACTATTCACTTTAAGATCATTACAAAGCACAAGGGGGCGCTCTTTGTGTCTGGAGGAAAAGAAGTTTAATCTCCGGATAAGGAAGGGATTCTTCACTGTAAGGTCTGTGAAAATGTGGAATCGGCTCCCTCAGGAAGTAGTTTCAGCAACTACTATAGATTGCTTTACGAAAAAGCTGGATGATTTCTAGAAGCACAGAATATAACTGGGGATTAAAGCTTTAAAGTAAAAATAACAGAGACTGTTGATCCAGGGAACATCCGATTTGTCTCATGGGATCAGGAATTTTTTTCCCTGTTGGAGCAAATTGTACCAGGGGTTTTTTGCCTTCCTCTGGGCCAGCTATGTCCATAGGGTTTTATATCTGGGATATGTTTATTTCCCTAGTTGAACTTGATGGACTTATGTCTTTTTTAACCTAACCTACTATAAAACTTTATAATATCGACAGACGCTTTAAACAAATAAAAAGAACAGGAAAAAACAAGCTTGAAAAAAGCTCTCTAAAGCTCCGTACACACATCCAATGGTTCTCGCCTGATAATCATCTCAGGGCCGATACTAGACGAGAATTTGGCGCGTGAACCCCGGCCGTCGTCCGAACGACTGTTCTGGCGGTCTATGGACGACGAACGATCCTAATGCAAGGGAAGGGGGAGAGCGCGTAGCAGGGTGCTGCTCCATCATTCTCCCCCTCCCCTCTCCATATGCATCATTCAGTCCTTGGAAAGGATCGTGAAAGATCCTTTCCGACGATAATAGTTGCACGTGTGTATGCAGCTTAACAATGGAGAAGATATATATAAGTGGAGACCTTGGGTGATCCAGCAAACTTGAAATAGATTTGGTCCAGGTTTGAAAATGATTGTCAACTAGTAGCAGGAAATCCATTCCAGGTTTGCTGTGTCACCCAGGTTCACCCATGATAGTCTATCTTCTCCAGTCCTGGAGAGCTTTCTTAAATCGGGTCTAATGATTCTTGTATTACCAGGTTTGAAGAATTATTTGTTGAATACCATTGTGCCAACCTTGGCTAAGAACACAAAACACATCACGTATGACAGAATGCCACATGTGTGAGACATCATCGAGCCAAACTCCTGCCATGCTAAGAAAAAAAAAAAAACTGTCTACTGGCCATGAGAGACGCCAGCTTCACCACCGACTGCGTTTAATAGAGAAAAGGGATTTAAAAAATGACAGAAAAATCCATTTTCTCAGAATGACGCAGCGGGGGGTGACAGATGAAAACTGAATACTTTATAAATCCCGGACCAGGAATGTTTTTCATGTTAGGTTGATGTATTGAGTCTCAAAAAGTTATGAAAGAAAACGGCGCTTTTATGAATTAAACAAATTTCCTTTAAAATGATTTTGAGGATGCAGAATGAAAAGCACAATTGGTGCCGGATTAAAGTATATGTATGTGCATATTTTCCCATGTTTTATCCTTTAAACCACTGCAAGTACCTTAAAATCCTGCTGATCTTGTAGAAATGTAATGAGCTCCTGAACATTGGGCTGACAAACGTGCTGGCTTTGCTGCAGTGGAGACCCAGTCAGGGTTGTCAGCCCTTCCTGCTGAACTACAAACCTCCACCTATCTCTGTCCCGCTTTCTTCCCTTCCAAATGTATACATTAGTTTCCATCTAAGCAAACCAGTGCTTGTCTCTCATATACGGCCCGGTAAAGCATGGGATACATAATGTTTATGGACAGGGCTCCTGGGAGATATAGTTCTGGGGGCCTGGCAACATTAAAGGAACCCAATTTCCAGCAAAAGTATTACAGTCAATGTTATGTCTCCACATTGACCAATAAAAGTTGTTGATCACTTTTATTATTTTGTTTTTATTGCCAGGGCTGCCATCAGGAGGGGACAAGGTTCTGTACTGGGCTTGACTTGATCTTTTAGACATTGGAGAGTGAGGGGTCCAGGAAATTTTGTAGAAGCCTGATGGTGACCCTGATTATTATTTTAATATTATAGCTTCGCCTTGATTAGTTTATGGTCTGTGAGAGCTCCCAGCCCAGGAACTAGCAGAACTTAAGTTTTGTTCATGTGGTCAGGAAAAGTTTTGTAAAAGTTTGGAAAACTTTTAAAAAAGTTTTTTTTTCTTAGTAGGAGAAACAGAGATAAGATCTTAAGAGATCCGAATTTGGGTAGGTTGGTCCACTGCATGTCAGAATTCTCATGGAGGACAATTTTAGTAAAAATAATAATCAGCAGAATTTGCTCAAGTTCAAGGGGGCCATGGACAATTCTTCAGCATGGTAGACAGTATTGTAAGTTCACACTGTAACCGCTGTTAATGGATTGCTCCATCGCGCCTGTTTTAAAGACCTCATTTATTTTTCACTTCTCGTTTTACCTTTTTGTGCCGAAGTTTCCGTTCCCCCTTCTTGTACCAGTGACATTTGTCTACATTAGCGAGCGTTAGAGTCCCTGTTGTTTGTGTTTTACAACCTCTTTCCCCCTTGTAACTGGAATCCGTGCTGGTGGTCCTGGAGAAAGACCAAAAGCAGGTTTGCTTGATAAACTGTAATACTCCTGCAATTAGCAGCGACTTCCCAGATAAAAAGGCAGATAATGGCTGTTAATGGTCCAGCCGGTAAGGTTGGCTCTTCACCACTCAAGTGCAGGACTAACCAGTTAAACCTCCAGTCTGAAAATGGCTTCGGAGATTTTGTTTTTTTTAAATTTTACAGATACAGACTTGGCCGCTTAATTAAACATATGAGATAATGGAACAATTCAAAAGGCCGGGCACATGTCTGCGTACAAGTGTTGTGGTCTGCTTAAGGTCTGTGACGTGTTTTCGGCTTTGAAAGAAACATGGGTTTCATTAAGGCGGCTTTTCATTTTGCATATTTAACAGCTTCTAAATTTTCAGAGTTTTACCCTGTTGCACGCCACTAAGCTAATCAAAGGCTGCTTTCTTCTCTCTATGGCATTTGGGGCAATAAAAAAAATATTGGTTCTTAATAGCTTATTATGTTCCCCACTTGAAAAATTATATGTTGTGAAAATAAATGATAAAGCAGCATTTAAACAAATATTTACATGCAACATTTTTTTTTTAGTTCCTGCCAGGCTGACAACGCTAAGCCACTGGCTTGCAATTAGCAGCAACGTTGTCAGCCTGCCATGAACTGTCCATGGTTGAGATGCCCATTTGGTTTGGCCAGAGGAAGGGTCATACAATAAATCATCAGTTAAACTTTGGGTCAAATTAGCAGATTGGCAAGATTTACTCCAAAGCTGAACAATATGGAACTTCCTAACTGGATAGCAAAGCCAGGGGGTAATGTGATCTCTGTGAGAGGTATTTAAAAACTGGATAAGTAACAATGACACATGACTTGCATGCATAGACTAATATATTGGGTATCTCGGGGTATTACCAATGTACAACCAGTGGTCTCCATCCAGTGCACTATAAGATCTGATGCTAGGTCTGAACACCCATTACTAGTGGGCATCTCAAGGGGAATTACCAAGGTGCAACCAGTGGCCCCCATGCAGTGTACTAATATATCTGTTTGTTGGTCTGAACACCCATTAGTTTTCGGTATCTCAGGGGCATTACTAAGGTGCAACCAATGGCCCCCATCCAGTGCACTAATATATCTGATCCTAGGTCTGAACACCCATTAGATGAGGGCATCTCAGGGGGCATTATTATAAGGTGCAACCAGTGGCCTCCATCCAGTGCACCAATATATCTGATGCTAGGTCTGAACACTCATTATTTGTAGGCGTCTTAGGGGCATTACCAAGGTGCAACCAGTGGCCCACATCCAATGCACTAATATATCTGATGCTAGGTCTGAATACCCATTAGATGAGGGCATCTCGGGTCAATACCAAGGTGCAACCAGTGGCCCACATCCAGTGCACTAATAAATCTGATGCTAGCACTAAACACTCATTGCTAGTGGGCATCTCAGAGGACATTACCAAGGTGCAACCTATGACCTCCATCCAATGCACTAGTATATCTGATGCTAGGTTTGAACACTCATTGCTAGTGGGCATCTCAGAGGGCATTACTAATGTGCAACCTATGGCCTCCACCCAGTGTACTAATACCTATTAAATGAAGGCATCTTAGGGGGCATTACCAAGGTGCAGCCAGTGGCCCACCCCCAGTGCACTAATATATCTGATGCTAGGTCTAAGCACCCATTAGATGTGGGAATTACCAAGGTGCAACCAGTGGCCTCTATGAATATCAGTCCTAAAATAAAGTTCCCGACTGGCTCAGCCAGCAGTCTTGCTGGAACCGAACTGCGTTGTCCTTAATTTTCCGCAATGCTTCTGCTCTTGTTTTTTTTTCTTTTCTCCTTTTTGGAATTCACAAGGAATAAGACCCAGGCTCTCAAAGACCATCGGGTGAGATATTGTTTAGAAAAAAAATGCCTTTTCCAAAGAAACGCAGGGCCCCTGTTGATTTACTGACCTTGTTGAAAAGGCTAGCCGAGGCACAAAGTCCCCTTTGGGTTAAGTGAAGGCAGGTGTTCAGTGCTCATGATAAGCTGGGCCTCGGCGGACTACAAAAATATCTTGTTTCCTGCCTCAGAAAGGCTGCGATCTTCTACATTCTGCTGGCTTGTCATGCATTAAAAACAATTAAAGAGTGATTTGGCCCAGGCTTTACGCTGCATTGTACTGGTAGCCAAATTCACAGCTGTAAACTATTTAACCAGTAAAAGGACTTGGTCTGTAATTATGTCTGGGTGACAGGTCTATTGTCAGAAAAGGGACAATGGAGGCACAGTATTAAACACCTTGGCTGAGTCAGTGGGGGTTCTGTAAAGAGGAGAGTTGGAGCAGAAGGATGAGCTATATAAACCTGTAATTACTGCCTGGGCTAATTTCATTATCTTGGTGGGGACCCCATTGTGAGATAATTAACTACCTGTCTAAACTATCAGTTAAAGTGTATCCTTTATTGGATTATATTACAGCTGGAGGAACTGGTGGCAGTGCACAATGATGAATAATTGTTTACCTTGCAAGGTTAAAAGGTGCCCAAAGGTGATGTTTTTTTGGTGTGCTGGATGATAATTTATTGCCTGTGGCTCACCTGTGGACCTATGGAAGGCTCATCTGGGTGAATAGTCATTGCACAATTGCAGATTGCATGGGACTACTGGATAAGCCGGGGTTGGAGATGTCTTCAGTGCACGACTCCCGTTCCATCTCCACCTTTATCCATAGGTCTAAACACAGCAGGTCGTCCAAATCGGCTGCTTATATCTATTATTATTATTATTATTAATGAACAAGATTTATATAGCGCCAACATATTACGCAGTGCTGTACATTAAATAGGGACTCCTATCTAGAAAAGTAATTGGCCTTTGCAAGGAAGGGATTTATAATGTCCAATAGTGACCCCTGGAAAAGATTTGGCAAGGGATTAGAGATTCAAAAGAATATTTAACATACTTAAAATTTTAAACAAACTTTCCTGATAGTGACAAGCAAAGACCTTGGTTTCATATGGTAAAACAGCCATCGGAAGCAGGGAGGCAACGTAGGAACCTAACCCGGAGACGGACAGAGCGTTGCTACCCAATAACTGGAACAAGGATCTTGATGGAAGGATCTCAAATAACATGTAAAAACTTAGATCTAAATATTTTTCATCATATAATTCTTCTTATTGTTCAATATTATTCATCCGTATTCAGCAAAGCACATAATTGCAGATCACCTGAATATGCATGCCATAAAAATGCCCAGAGAGATGGAATCTAAATTAGGTCTATATAGGGGTATCGATAGGTCGCCTTTGAAACTGCAACATAATGCAGATAGGTCTGTATCACCGTAATGGTCAAGATGGCAAGCCAGCATTTTATGGGTACATTAGAAATGGGGGTCAATTTGTCTTTCTGCTTTGAAATGTTCTTCTGAAGTGTATGTGTGTAATCGGTCACTAAGTTTACTCCAAAATAGTTCATCCTTATGGGCATTTTAAGATACTTAACTAATAGTGACCCCACCAAGAATTCTATGGTCAATCGGATCTCAGGACTGGATCCAAAAACCTCAGCAAGACTTGAGTGATGGGTAGCCAATTAGAGCATCTATACAGACAGTCTTGTAGCCAACCAGAATCTAAATTTTAGAAGACTAGACCATTTTTTAACTTTTTTAGACTCTTCCTAAATTGCAACACTTCTTCAGAATCAGAACTGTAGTGGCAGAGATTTCTACCTTTTTGTCTTTTCTTGCAACTTGGCCATGCCATATGTGGTTGGTAACTGGTGGTCTTCCCATCTCCTGTAGCATTCATACAACCTCTAACCATCTCCTGCGCCATGTGTGCTGCCTCCAATGGTCTTCTTTAGCATTATAGATATTGAATGTTTTATGTTCGTTTTGTGGTATCAGGGGCCGCACATAGGACCCTCTGTATCCAAGTTGGCCACCACTGACCATCAGGAACAACTTTTATACTAAAGTAGCCAGTCAGATCCTTGCAACATTTACAGGACTAGTCCTACCTGTAGCTGGTGGCATCCAAGGAGCTTTGCCAGGTCCAGAATGATTCGATCTGATTGCTCTACTCTTATCAAAATGTTTATAAGTGGCGACACATTGGACCATGGCATGAGGCTGCAAGTCCTAGCATTTTCAGGAAGGTCCTAAGTGGCTGCTTTATGATTTCCAGGCCCTGCTCACAAAAGCCCTAATGAGGGCTCCCAGCTCAAAAGACATTCCTGCCATTATTTTGCAATGAATCAATCCATTAAGCCTAACAAGAATTATTTGTGTCGTGTTGGTTTGCTCACATGCTTCAAGCGTTTTTCTTTTGTGCGCACAGGATACAGGCTCGGATGGAAGCTTCAGCCGCTAATTGTTTCTGGGAGGTAAAGGAAAGGGTTAATGACATGTGATCCCTGTGGGGTGTAAGCTGTGTTTATGGGCAAGGTCATACAAGAGGTCTTGTGCTCAGCCAAAAATTAAGTAGTGGAGAAAGGGGAATGGTTAGAGATTCTGACAGGTTTAATTTGCTGTCTGTGGTCCCGTTGGGGAGATTTCCCTTACTTCCTGTCCTGGTGACACTGATTAGATCACTGAAAAATTAAGAATATATAACCTTTTATCACTTAATGTCCAAAACAAAGATTTTTTTCGGCTTTAGTGGGTGCACATCGGTATTTTGTTGCATTCTTGTTGCTGTTGCCAGCTCAGTAAGCGAACGTCTTCCTTCCTCCGCTTCCAGTGGCAGGTTATACTTTACAAGGCAGCGCCGTTTTATATACTGCAGAACAGTTCCCCCAACCATTTTTATTGCCCATTGACTTCCAACTGCCACGTAATCATTTCTATTCAATAGCATTTTACACAAAAGTTCACTCGACTTTTACAAGTGGCAAAACAGGTCCCAGAAAAGCAGCTCGTGCACACGGCAAAGCCCATGGAGCACGCGGCGAGGGGCGCAGGGGGATTTTTAAACCGGTATTAGAGCACCGGACGGTCGATTTTTTTACTAGACATCGCAAAACCGGCAGCCACGACCAGAAATGAGTCATTAAAAGAAGAGTCGGAGGGTTTAGTCCGGATTTGCAAAGGTGGCAGTTACGGTTGCGGTTTTCACAGCACCGGATGGAAGTTCCAGATGGAGCGGCCACGTTAGCTTATAACAGAGGAGAACGAATTGGCCGCACGGTGGTTAATTTATCAAAGGTGCCCAGCTGCGAGATGGCGGAACAGTCGCTGAGTTTAGTTTCTCCAATTCGATATCGGGTTGCATCCAGCGGATTATTGTCCCTGGATAAACCGTCCGTTTTATAATCCCGCTTTGCAGTCAGCGTTCTGTAATAAAAACCTGATTCCGTATTAGCCAATCTCTTTATAGGTTTATTAAAAGACGTAATTGCCATGCACGAGCCAGGGCAAGGCTCACGTGCCAAAGTCCTTACCTAAGTTTTGGGAAATTTTTATTCTAAGCTGGAATTCACTTTTTTTACTTTGTAAATGGCTGCTGGTGAAATAATGATTTAAATTGCATTTCTTAAATTTAAAGTAAAGTGACCATGTTAGGTTCAAAGTGCACGGCCAAGACAAATGTGAAAAAATTTTGGTAAAGGTTGGGTCATCCATCAAATTTTTTTTCCATAAATGGCTGCTGTGGATAATGATTACTGATTAGAATTACATTTCCTTAATTTAAATTAAAGTGACCGTTGGAAAGATTGGGCCAAATTTTTATTGCTGTCTCTGTCCCCTAATGGGGGGAATTGTCCTAGTGGCCATTGCCATTGGGAAACCCAGTTTGAATTGCCATCAGTACAGTAGGAGAGGGAAATCCTCCAATGGGGGCATCTCTGGGGTTAATTTGGTTGACTTTTATTTCTTTTAATTTCCTGTAGCATCTGTAGGACAAAAAGAGAAGGGAAATTTCCCAAGTGGGGTGCAAACAGCAAATAACTTGATAGGGGTTTTGAAGCGTAATAGACCCCAGGGGTACTCATCTGTCCTCGTTCCATGCTGCCATCTTCTTTCCGAATTCATATCTTTGGCCATCTTGGTTGGCTGGGTCAGGATGACGCATCTTCCATGGAGTCCTGGCACCTGCAGAAGAAGTCGGGATTGCCGGTTATCCCTGGTAGCAAACCAGCTTAATGTATTTTACCAGATGGGTGGCAATCGGGCTGGTAAGAATACTTATTGTAGAAGGGACATCGCCTGGCCCTGCCTGATGCCAAAATTATTTTAAAGTATTTTATGGGACTCAAATGGGACTCAAAATCTGCCGTGTTAATACTACTGATAGACTGCATCATATATGGTTTATATTGGCAAAATGCTATGCCACCCCTTTACCATTCAAGAAAAAAAAATAATTGCCCCAGCCCGCTCATCCTGCATTCAGATTGGCCCGAGCCCAGCAAGCGCAGAGCCACACTGTCTGCTACCTTCTATGAATACTAATACCCCCGACCAGTCTATTATTTATTCGACGTAAGACACAGTATACGGAGTGTGTGCTAAGCGCGGGCCATGTGTAAATATTCATGGCGGGCGGTGCGGGAGGCTCCAGGAATGCCACTTCAGTGAGCCCCGTAATTGGCAGCGACCGCAGATAATCAATGAGGAGGGCGCCCGAGCCTCTGGAAACACGGCACGGCTTACTACACCAAGCAGAAAATAAGAAACATTCCTGACATGAGAAGTCATCGGCAGAGGCTGCAGGGTCTGCCATTTCCAGGAGGCACACAGATAAAAACAATACGAGTTTCTGGGAAATGTGGGCAGCAAAGCACGTACAGCAACCATGCACAGGCAGACGGGACTCTGAGAACAGTGCGGCCTAATGACGAGAAACTAGACCAAGGATGGTTTGCATTCTATAAATTAGGGCCACATCAACGTCACCCTATACCAGGAAGTGTCTGGACAAGGATCATCATGGCAGGATCGACACTAAGTATTTTCCTGAAAATGATGGCTAAAAGTTTACCGATTGGGCTGACATCTTTTAAAATCTGGCATAGGGGGTGCACCCTGGCAAAGGCAGTTCATTGAGTGTGCAATATAGTTCAACTTTTCATCTGTCGGCGTACCCTGTTCACCCTTTTCCCTACATTCCCTGTATCCCCTTTCCATACATTCCAGCCTCCTATATCCCCTGTACCCTTACATCTCCTGCACTCCCCTCCCCCTACTTCCCCTAAACCGCCTCTACAATATCTGCCCCACATTTCCCATATATTCCCTGCATTCCCTCACCCCCTTTCCCTCTACACCCCCTGTACCCTTACACCCTTTTATCCAATGTACTCCCTTCCTTCCCTGCACTCCCTTTTCCCCGTACATCTCCTGCGCTCCCTCATTCCCCTAAACCCCCTCTTCCTAACATTCTCTGCCTCACTTTTCCCCTATATCCCCTCCATCCTCTTCCCCATACATTCGTCTACCCCTTTCTCTCTATATCCCCTGTACCCCCTTCCCCCTAATTCCCCTAAAACCCCTCTCCTCTACATTCTCTGCCCCTTCTTCCCCCTATATCCCATTTAAGCCTCATTCCCCTACCTCCCCTGCACTCCCTTTCCACTACATCACCCCTTCACTCCTCTTCCTTTGCACTCCCCACCATACATTCTCCTAAAACCCTTCTATAATTCCCCTAAAACCCCTCTCCTCTACATTCTCTGCCCCTTCTTCCCCCTATATCCCCTTCAGTCTCATTCCATTACATCACCCATACCCCCTTTACTCTTCCTTTGCACCCCTCATGCATTCTTCCCCGTATATTCCCTGCATTCTCTTTCCCTCATCCCCCTTCCCCTCTGCTGCCGGTTCCCTTTACATCTACTAAATCCTCTTCCTTTTTCATGCTATGTCTCTTCCTTCCTATATATCCCTAGGACCTCATTCATTCTCTGCCCCCTCCCCTCTACATTCCCTGCACCCCTTACCCCCACATTCCCTGCACTCCTTACCCCACATTCCCTGCACTCCCTTCCTTTTAGCCCCTGTGAGCTCCCATCTACATTCTCTGCCCCCCTGCCTTCTTTTCCCTTACATCCCCTGCATCTTCCCCAACCCTTCTGCCCCAGCCACTGAGCCATATGGTAAATTCAGCCCCAAATATACAGTGCACAATAAGATACAGAATATGCTGGACAGGATGTACCGATTATCCATCTCTGTGCAAAGCATGTGGATATCTGTCTATAAATCAGAAACAGATTAGTCCTCTCACTAGTAGCACACTTCCTGTCCTAGGGTGACAACGCTTACCCACCGTACTGTATGAAGGAGCAGCGTTGTCACCGTAACACAGGAAGTTTGTTAGAACTCCTCCTCAGCTCTCATGCACCTTTCAGGAGGGTTTTTCTGTATTCCACAAAGATAGCTGGGGACAGTGCTAACGGATAACAATGTTTCATCTGATTGGAATTCTGGAAGGATCTATTTCTTGCACTTATTAAACAGATATAACAAAACACATTCCATATATAAAAATCATTCAACTAGAAATTCATTATCAGGGTTTACATCCCCTTTAAAAAATGAGCAATCACTCAAGAAAATCAAAGACATTTGGCAGCCAAGGGCTGTAACTTAGACGTTAGAATGACGCAAACTCAGACCGAAACTTGTTATAGCGCCAACATTGTCAATAGCGCAGTCCCACTGTATTGCCAATAAAAAAAGAGCCATTGACTTCCAGCTGATTCGGTGTCTCAGACTGTGTGACTTTACTCGGATGTCAGCGCTCATTGGGGAGCGACACGGTGTCCGCCGCAACACAATTGTTTCATTGTGAGACTTTATTAAGTTGGGATAGTTTTTCCAAAGCTGCGCGGGGATTTGTCAGAGCTGGAGCACGTACATAAAGATCTCATACTGGGACGTAATAAAAAATAAATTACCCCCCTCCGCTCAGGCACGTTTGATAATATTTTGTGGGTTTAATAAATATTCAGCGACGCTTAGAACGCGCAGAGCCTTGTGTTCCTCTGCCAGGCATTGTTGGCATACGAAGAGTTGTATGGAGGGGGTGCAAAGGAGTTAAAGGGAACCTTAAGGGCCCATTCACCCATGTGTTGTCCGTGATGCACTTTTATTGCATGTTAAATGTGTTGATTTAGTAAGTTTCACACTACAAGATGTGTTCTGCATGCATTTTTCTTCCAATGGGCTTAAGAAAAATATGTCATGTGACTTGAACAATGCACCAATTAAATGCACTTTGCTATTTTTGTATCTTTTGCATGCATTGCTATATTCAAGAGGATGCAAGATTTGCTGAAAATACCATGCACTGCTCTAATATGAAATATTATTTATAATATTCTATACTCTGTCTCAACTTTAAAATGCCCACCTTGTTAGTATTTCCCATTTTTGCATTGTCTTTGTGTTATACCCCAACTGTGCCCCTGAAAAGTGGTTACTGAAAAGTGCCGGGTGGTGCGCCCAGTTAAGCAAGGCTGGGGAGAATACTGAACTTTTTTTTTCTCTGCATTTAGCGTGCTGTAATTGTGCAGCGCAGTGGACATTAAATGCAAAGTTGTAAAAAGGACTTACATTTTTTTTTTAACTCGTTATTCAAAAAATCTGTAAGCCACACACAAACTATAAAAATATTTTTCGTATGAAAGCAATGTATCATCCAGGAGAACAAATTCAAGGTCAGATCAGGGGCCAGGGGCAGACAAGGAGAAGTGCAAAGTGTACAAGGGCCCCTCACACTCCTCAGTCAGTCTGTTATGCACTAGGGCCCTAAGTCACTTTTATATAAAGGCCCACTGCTGGCTTACGGTCACCACTTTTTGATACATTTAATTCTATGGGTTGGCTATGCAGCCTTGCAGAGTCTCCCTGGAGCCCCAAGTTGCCACCCCTACATACGTGCTCTTGGCCACGGGAAAGGCATGGTATGAGCAGACGGGCAGTTCCTTTATATGCTCCATCTACCAGCTCACGATAGACAGCTCATTGCCTGATCTGCCCCCAAAGAATCATAGGACCTGTAGTACTGATGTCGGGGGGTTATCTGATCCCCCTGTGTATGCTTCCCAACTGGATGCCTAGGAAAGCAATGCCAATCTGCAGTAGTAGCTGTTCCTCGTCAGGCTTCATTGCATGCAAACTGTTCTAGGTAACACCCACATGAGATGTTGAGTCTCCATGATTGAAAAAAATGAAATCTAATAGAGTAAAAAATAAAGAGTCGGCCAGGGGCAGCTGTATGATGCTGGACCTCTTTCAGCCAGAAAATGAGGCGGGCTCTACCTGACTTGCTGCTGCTTCTAATGCATGCAAAGCTCACAGTATGCAGGGAAATCAGAGCAATCTTAGCCCAGGAGTGGAGCCCGAACTCTTCCACCATCTCCACCTTGGCCCCTAGCCGCCCAGCACTGCCTCAGAAACCATAATCATCCGTTCACTATAAAGGGGGAGACCCCACTAAAGAGGATCCCCCCATGCCAAATTCCACCTCTTTACCAATGCACTGGATCCTTGTCTTCCAAGACCCCGACCGCTAAAACAAACCAAACTTTCAAATTATAACCATAACAGAAGGTGCGGGTGAGCGGAAAACTTTTTTCTTCCAAAAGAGGGCCTCCTACTTCCGTCTAGCCCCTTTTATCTCGTCCTATTCTCCTCCTACCCCACGCTCCATACTAGCACAGCCCCCTCTAGCATCGCTACATTTTATTAACCCCTTAACGCCCCTGGGCTAGGCCTCACACTCTGTCATGTAGGCCCTGCGCCTTATTTCTTATGGCTATGGGCCTCTTTCTGTAATAAAGAACTTTGCTCCATTTTACAGTCAGTTCGCCTTTGTTTCTTTTTATCTGTCAGCCAGCAGCTGATTTATATGAATGAATCACATCCTAAGCAATGTTCATTTCTTAAAAATAAGTTTATAAAATTGAGAAATTTGACCGCCGATCTGCAGCCAGAAAACCAAACTTCTGTTTTATATGAAACAATAACTGTAGAGTGTTTTGTGAGTGTTATTGAGGGACGGGCGCAGGGTGGGTGCTGCTGAGTTTTGGGCTGTAAGTACCAACTACTGAGATGACAACATGTCAGAGGACAGAACACCTCCTGTGAGCAGAACCAAAGGATTGTATTGTATGAAAAACAGACAAAAATAAACAAAATGATCAGAAGAAAACAAACTATGAATTCTTGGGATGCTTTAAATTAAGGTACAGAATGTTTGGGGCAGGGGTGTCAAACTCAAATACATAGAGGGCCAAAATTAAAAACTTGGACAAAATCGTGGGCCAAACCTGAAATTTATTGTAAAAATTGAGGAAATTTTTCCTTCTCATTGGATATAAACCCTTTTCATATGGAAACAGAGGTTTTGCTTCACATTCAATCTGGAACAAGCTTATATTGGAGAGGGCATAAGATATTTTTTTTAATTTTATTTAAAATTTTTACTTTATTTGTAGCGTTCTGAGTTAAATCTCAATGGTAAACTTTTTGCACAGGCTAACCATAATAATAACAATATTATTCTATGAAAATCCAACCATTCAAGTCCATGCCTTGCAGTAGCAAGGAAAAGCTGAGGGGGAGAGCTGGAAATGCCAGATGCGGCCAATGCGGAGCTAAATCTTATGAGTGGCCCGCCGCCGAAACTCCCTCTTTATTGAAATAGCGCCGCTACTAGAATTCCCGCCATTACTTGAGTCTATAAAAAAAAAAACAGTCCGATGCGGGGCCACACATAGGCAGAGAGCTCGCTGGTTTATAAAGGCGAGTGATGCCGGGAATTGTAGTAGCGGTGCTTTTTCAATGCAGCGGTGGGCCAGATGCAGTTCATATTTGGGATTCCTTTGGGGGCCAAAAAAAAGGACATTGGGGGCCAGATTTTGACTCCCCTGGTTTAGTGGTAGTAGGAGAAATAGAGAGAAGAAAAGAATAAGACAGAGATAAGAGAGAGGAGAAAGAATGGAGAGGAAGGGATAGGGAAGGGTAAGAATGGAAAGGAAGGGATAGGGAAGGGTAAGAAAGTAAGAGTAATGAGGAGGGCTCAGAGAGAAGGAAAGGAGGAGGCAGAGAAAAAATATAGAGGAGAGAGATGGGGAGGTGATAGAGAGAAGGAAGAGAGCGAGAACAGGAAAGAAAAGAGCAACAAAAAGAAGAAAAGAAATGAGAGAATAGAGAAAAAGGAAAGAGGCAGATAAAATATGAGAGAAGGAAGAGAGGCAAAGAAAGAAAAGAAGAAAATTTGTGGAAGAAATAGAGAAAAGGAAATGGGAAGGCAAAAAAATAGAAAGAGAAATGGATAGGAAAGGGATAGAAAGGAGGCGTAATGAGAAGGGGACAGAGAGAAGGAAAGGAGGAGGCAGAGAAAACATGAGAGAGGAGAGAGATGGGGAGGTGATAGAGAAAAGAAAAGAAGGAAGCAGAGAATAAATAGAGAGCAGAGAAAGAAAAGGAAAGGGCAACAAGGGACAAATAGGAGAAAAGAGAAAAAGGAAAGAGGCAGATAAAAATGTGAAAGGAGGGAGAGAGACAAAGAGGTAAATGAAAAAAAAAAGAATTGGGAAGGAATGGAGAAACAAAACGAAAAAGGCAGAGAAAATAGAGTGAGGAGAAATAATGAGGAGGGAGAGATATGTAAGGGAAAGCGAGAAGGGAGATGAAGAGGGAATAGAGAAAAAGAAAGAAAAAAAGAGACAGAAAGATAGAGAGAGAGAGAGGAAAGAAAGTAAAGAGATTGGGGAAGAAAGATAGAGAGAGGGAGGAAAGAAAGTAAAGAGATTGGGGAAGGAACGGGGAGAAAGAAAAAAGAGGCAACGAAAATGGAAAGAGAATAGAGAGATGGAAAAGGAAAGGACGAAAGGCGATGAGGGGAAAGAAAAAAGGGAAGAAGGAGGTAGAGAAAAAAGGAGAGCAGAAAGAAGAGAGAGAGATGGGGAGAAAATAGAGAGAGGAGAAATACGGGGAAAGGGAGATATGAAAGGGAAGGAATAGAGAAAAGAAACAAAAAGGTAAAGACAGAGAAGTGAAAGAGGTAAAGACAGAGAAGTGAAAGCATGGAGGGCAGAAGAAAAAATGAGAGAGGAGAGAGATGGGGAGGTAATAGAAAGAATGGAGGTGTGAAAATATGAAAATATCTCCAAAGAATGGAGAGGGGGAAATAGAAAGAAGGGAAGGAAAGGAGGGTGATGGGGAGGGGATACAGAAAAGGAGGTAGAGAAAACAAAGTGAGAGGGTAGGGAATTAGTGAGGAGAGAGAGAAAGTTTGAGGGATAAGGAGGAGGAAGTGATCTATGGTGGGAATAAAGAAAGAAAAAGTAGACAAGGAAAAAAGAAAGGGGGAATAGAGAAAAAGACTGAGAAAGATGAGATAACTGGAGTGAGAGAATAGGGGGAGAAAAAAATGAGCAAGTGGGTAACATGGAAGGCATGAAAGGAAATGAAAAGGGAGAGACAAATGGTGGACAATTGGTTTTTGGTTAGCAGTCAGTGAAAATTGCAAACGGTTGGAAGTTCAAGTTGAGCCCACTGTGGGATAAAACTGGAAACCTAGCCCTACTTTTGGGATTTTCCCCTTCACTCCCTATATTGGGATGTGTCAGCTGGAAGAAGGGAAGATAATCCCAATGGGGTCACAGACCGTGATAAATACCTGAAATCAGTCTTCTCCTTTTCACATTCTATCCAGAACTCTAATGGAAGACTTGTTGTAATTTCCCTCTCATCTATGTGAAGATTGCAGGAATATCACACAACAGTCCAAGGTAAACAGACTAAATGCACACCAAGGTACATTTATCCTTTAAACTACACTTAAAAATCAATTTATATATTATTTTCCCCTTCCATATCATTAATACTGAAGATTCCCCTCTGACAAGCTGCATATGATTTATTGAAGACGCAATTATTTCACTATATCGTTTTACAAACGGAGCGCTCCACCCTTAATCTAATATCCCCGTTATTATCCCAGCGGAGAGCTGTCACCGCTGAATAGGACTTTTGTTTTCTGCTGTTAAATAATCTCTAAATCGCGTCTTTCCAATATGAAAACTCCCCAGGATCCAGAGATGTCCGTCGTCCAGACAAGAAGAACATTTGTGTCACGTTCGCTAAGCTCTGTGGGTTTAACGTTTGGCGTGCGGACGCGGAGCAGACGGCCAAGGCTCGTATCTGCTCAGGAGTGAGTTTATAACACTCGGGTCTGAGGGAGGAAATTAACAAAATTGGTAATGTTCCCAAACGCCTTTCCACTCGGCGTCCCGCATGAAACCAATTAACCCTCACAGTGCCAGGTGACTGAACCCCAAACTCTCATAAGGAATATCCATCCCTCTATCAGGCTTTAATAATAACATGGAACTAAACCTAATTTATATAGGAACCAGTATTCCCCAGAACTTTTTTTATCCCAGATGGGAAGAAGCTGTAGCAAATGGTAGCCGCTGTATTGTGACCCAACTTTCTAATAACCACTAACTGAAATGTGCCGGGTGGTGCGCCCAGCTAAAAAGGGCCGGGAGAACACTAAAAAACTGTAAGCAGATGGGTTATTCATTGCAGAGTGGAATGATGATGTCTCCTCTGCAATAAAGCAAACTTACCGGCATGTTTGCAATCTTTTCTATAATGTACACTGCACATGCACAGCTTTGTAAATGATCCTGGCATATGCTGCTGCTGGGAATGAGCTGTGCACATGCGTGGGACTTCTGGTCTGGCCAATCCAGATAGTCAAAGATTCTAAACCCAGAAGAAGACTAGGTGAAGGATCAGGCACAGGAGCAAGGAAAGGTGTGTTTAACCCCCCTAGCGCTAATCCCGAGTGTGACTTGATGGATTTTACTTGCAAAAAGGGATAAACCCAAGTCACACTCATGGTTGCCTAAAACTTAAAAAAACCCCTCTTACCTTGTTCTGTTGGCGTCCTGCTGGTCCCCCAGGTCCTGGGGATACGTCCTCTGATTTCCAGCCACCAACTGCAGAGACGATCTCCGGGGTTTCCTGGTGGCGTCGGTGCAGGTGGGAGGAGCGGCGGGAAATTCAAATAATTTTGTATTGGATTCAATACAAAATAGCTGTATTGAGTCCAATACAAATTAATCTTTATATTATTATATATATATATTATACATGCTACTGTACAGTTATATTATGTTTCACAATTTTTTGTGTTTTTTTTAATTAAAGTTTATTAATAAATGTTTTAACTATTGGACATACTTTGGTAAATTATGCCTAAAAATTATAGGCCTACAATGTAAAATAAATTTCCATGCAAAAAAAATGTAAGACACATGGAAATACGAACAGAATTAGAACTCTAGGGGGTTATTAAAAAATTGCAAACAGGCGGGTAAATACTTTTAAATGCTGCAGAGGCATTGCCTGTAATGTTGCCTATGGCACTCCTCCTGCCTGCACCCCCCATGCCCATACCTTTAAATTACCATTGATCAGGACCGCAATACTCCAAGAAGAACCACACCATCTGCAATATCTGGCCCATCCCATTGGTCACCAACTGCCCCCATGTTTACCCTCGGGTGTGCAATTATAGGCAGGTGCACAGCTTTGACTAACCCAACTACCCCCTGGTTTACTGAATAAATGTTGTAGCTGGGGCCCATGGACATTTACAGGATCCCTGGCCCTTGTGGACGATCAAGTCCTTGTTTAAAAGTTCTGCCCAGCTAGACGTGGCACTAGAGGGCAAAGAAAGTACCAATTTTTGTAGTCCTTCCTTTGTGTTTTCCAGTACAAGACACGCTGGACCCAGCTGCGGGCCTGTAATCTGTCTCCGCACACCTCGGGGCCATGTATTTGATCAGAAATCCGCCCTCTCGTGCTTCTGTCAACTTTACTGACTCACAAAACATCAGCCGTCACTTCTGATTTACGCAGCTGTCCTGCAGCCCCTTTCTCTGCATTGTTTCCTGGAACGCAGGTGGGCACTGCCAGGAACTCCGCTCCTGCCAAGACTCATTCTGCTGTGCTAGGCTAAAGAACACCCAACGTTCGTGTACAACACCACGCATGGAGGGTATTGGAAACAATAAAGGAAAATAAACCAGAGAGCTTTTATTACTCAAAAGACATACCATGCATCTTCTGCCCATTCGTATACACTTTTGCCATCTGGTGGTATGCATGCCCGGAGGTTCATGGACCCTGGCGCAGCCAATGAAGATTCAAAGATGGAACAAGACTGGGCAAAGATATTGGCACCAGCACGGAGTTTGCCGATGATGCATTGCTGGAAGTTAGGTGAGTATTGGTCCACTTTGATCAGTTCGCTAAGTCGTTGTATTACCTAGCCTGATCTGTGGCAACCTTCAAATCTCATGGGGAAGAAAAGAATGCTTGATGTGATCTAAAACCCAAAGAGGAAATGCAAAATATTGACAGCTTTCCAGGTGATCCTGTTAGTAACACACTTCCTGTCCTAAGGTGACAACACTCACTGCACTGTATTTATAAAAGTGCAACGTTGTCACCCTGCACAAAATTGCAGATTACCGGCCCATTTTGCCAGGTTCAGGGGGTTTGCGTTGTAACTGGGGTCAATGTAACTGATAATCATCACATGGGATTTGTTGCAAAATAAAGTGATATTTTGCTTCACTTATAGCAAAATGCTTTCAAAAGTATATTGAACAACCCATAAAAATGAATTGTCAGCATTTCTGTACTCTTTACCCTGCGCATGCCATGTCCGGTGCGCTTTTATGGGAAAGTATTCAAACCCAATGTCCATTTTTGAAAACTAATGGCTTGTCATTTTTTATTTATATCCATGGCATTGTGTTTCCATTTATAGATATAAATATTGTAAAAGCGGAATATTTCTCAAATTATTTGTTTCAGTGCAAATAAATACACCGTGAGCAGCCCCCCCCCCAAATCAGGAAGCAGCTGAAGCCCCCGCTAGTGGGATGGTAGGGGTTGTGCTTGCGTATAAAGGGCCTTTCTTACCGGAGATGATTCCTGCGATATAATTTGACATCATAATGATAAGATTGCGAGCTTGAATGACTCCGGAGCCCTTTGAAGCAATGAGGATAATTGCAGGTCCCGGCGTGAGGGGAGGACAATGGGGCAGTCATATCGGCGATCAATAGTCCCTTTCTTTGGGGAGTCAGCTGGTCGCGGTATAGGTTGTACACTTCACTGTTCATCGCACACTGTCAGCGCAGGAGAAGCAGGAGTGTGAAAGAGCAATTCCAGGCAACATGTAAAAGCATTTGGCGTATCCAAGATACACTGCGACTGTGCTGAACTAAGAACCCCCCAGTTTAAATCTGTCCTCTAGCCTTCCCTTATGTCTTACACAGTTGTACCGGCTCCTGTACCGAAATTGCTTACTCTGATTTTACTGCACACTGTGAGCTTCTCACAATGCTCATTAGAAGCTGCAGCAAGTCCAAACCCGCCCCTTTTCTTGGCTGTAGGACGTCCATCATCATCTAGCCCCTCCCTTTCCAGCCTGACTGTCCCTGACCCTCCCCTTCTATTCATTGAATTTCAGTTCTTTCAATCATGGAGACAGGTCAGTTTGCAAACAAATGCTTAGGAATACCTACTCTCCCGAAAGTGAAATTATTTTATTTTGTGTTCTTTTTGGCTGTTTTGTTATTTGTGGCCCTTTGTTTTTTTTTGTTGAGTACTTTTGTATTATTCTATTTTTTTTTTGTTTTTATTATTTATTTTGCTTCTTTGTGAAATGTTTTTTTTTAGTACATTGGTAGGTCTAGGGAGTTTCTCTATTCTGCCCATTGCACTATTAAAGGTCACGGGCAGCACGGTGGCTCAGGGGTTAGCACTCTGGCCTTTGCAGCGCTGGGTCCCAGGTTTGATTCCCAGCCAGGACACTATCTGCATGGAGTTTGCAGGTTCTCCCCGTGTCTGTGTGGGTTTCCTCCGGGTACGCCGGCTTCCTGCCACATTCCAAAAACATGAAGTTAGGTTATGTGGCTTCCCCCAAAATTGACCTTCGATGACATATGACTATGGTAGGGACATTAGATTGTGAGCTCCTTTGAGGGACAGCTAGTGACATGACTATGGACTTTGTACAGCGCTGAGTAATATGATGGCGCTATATAAATACTGTGTAATAACAATTAGCACTACTTTAATTCTGCATTCCCCATTGACTTCACAAATTTTTTTTTTTTTTTTTTGGAATTGTCAATTTTTCTCATCCATAGCAGTTCTATGCCTACATGTAGTCAGGTTTATCAGGATTTTCACTGTGCTTATAGGAGACTGAAAATCGTATGCAGTAGAGTCTGTGCCCATGCGCGTCAATGCACATGCAGCAGTAGGTGGATGGAGGGGCGGTGCTTGGATTTAGGCAAAACAGCTTTGTAGGTTCAGATTCTCGGATGGCAACATTGGAAGAGTTATACGTGGCATTGCCTGAGCTGGTGTTGGCACCATATGCATGCCATGATCACCTGATCACTTGATTCTTTGTACAGTTACCCTTGGTCAGACACCTGTCAGCATGTTGAGACTCTGGAGACTGGATTTCAGGGTTGCAAAAGGAAATATTCAAAGAACAATATTTTTATATTTTAAGTAACAATGGCTATTAATATCATTCGGAATACTTTTTTTTATTTAATGCTGCCCCTTAAAGCAGCCCCTTTCAAAAATAAAATACTCTTAACTTTACTTGTTATTAATAAACTGTATTTATATAGCGCCAACATATTACATAGCACTGTACATTAAATAGGGGTTGCAAATGACACAGATACAGACAGTGGCACAGGAGGAGGAGAGGATTCTGCCCCAAAGAGCTTACAATCTAAGAGGAGGGGGAAGCAGCATACACTAGGACCCGGCAGAGCCCTTGATGCCTCCACAATCAGTTTTCCTTTAGTCCCGCAGCATCCTGGGGTCTCTTTTTGTTTTGATAATTAGGGGCCAGTGGGCGCCGCCATCTTTGCCCATCTTCTGTTTATGTCACACTGCACAGGCGCGAGATCGGAAGACATTTTCCTCTTTATTATGTTATAAAATTCAAAGTGCAGATCTCACCGAAACATGCGTGAAAATGGTACATTACGGGGAAGACCCCCCTGTCCATGTTTGAGATCAAACATTCACAATAGGAGAAGTCCGAAGGTATCTATTCTTTTATATAATGGTGAAAATGTCATGAGATAATTTTTTTTAATAACATATAGGTGCTTATCTGCATTCATATGATAAAAACTTGGGTGAATCCTGCATGGAAACCTATATAAAAAAAACCCCGGGTTACATACAAGATAGGGACTGTAAGTTTGTTCTTAGCTTGAATTTGTATGTAACTTGGAACAGGTACATTTGTTTTAATATATACAATTAGGACAGATAATTGTCTCAACATATTATTAGGCAGTATGGTATTAGTTACTGTATAAAATCCTCACCGTGAGTTAATCACAAAGCAAAAAAAAACCAAAACCTTTATGGAGCCTAGACATTTACTAAATTGTGGAGCTAACTGTGCTTTGATATGCAAAAAGATACAGCTGCAGAGTTTGTCCTGGTCATTAAAGAGTTACAAGATGTTACAGATCAATTCTGTTCTTAGGATCACCCACAACCTCAGCTGTGTTTAGCAAAAGATTTCTTCTTCAACTCATGCAAGCCGCCCCTCCCCCCATCAAACCTTCGTCCTGCACACAAGGTAGCAGGGAAGCCCCGTTCATATCTAGGAGTCGTCCATATGTCGGATGTCCTTAACTAGGGGACTACTTGTAGTTTAAAATAAAGTTTGTTAAACGTGTGCACGTTTCAGGGGAATATCAGAGCAGAATATTTTTTCTTAAAATATTTTTAATTGGAGGATATGAAAAGCAGAATATTTTTTTAATGAAATCAGTATAGCGGGCAGCCATATTTTCCAGCATACAGCTGACTTCCTCTTAAGTAATCCCCAATATAAAAAGCTTTTCTCCTACTGCAGGACGCACACTTGAAGCAAAAAAAAAAATAGTTAACATTCCAGAGATAGCCTTTTGTTGATTCGATTTAATCGCGGCGGCGTTTGGTATAATTGGCCCGAGACCCCGGTCTTTTCTTCAAGAGTTTAATATGTTTAGAATTCAAGGTCATCATTAATCCCTTTGTGAGAAGTAGAGAAATGCGGGGCTGCGCCCTGTAAACGCAGCGGTCTGCGGATAGTGCCGCGTTCTTAAAGGGGGATTAATGCGCTGCAAAGGTGAAGACTCAGCGAGGCAGTGACCCAGAACAGGTAATTTCCTCACAAGTTCTCCGCTCAGCCGAAAACGTCACTTTGTCACATGGATATACATTTCCTAGAAATCAATTAAATGAAAAAAAAAATAATTTAACAATTTGTTAAAAATACTAAAACTTAAAAATATTTTTGTACATTTGATTTTACAATAATATATTTTTTTTAATCGTTCTATATTTGTTATTAATTTTGTTTTGTTTCTTATTTATATATTTTTAAGGTGTACTTTTGCTTCAATCTGAAGTTAAAAATAAACCGTGATTGTGCACATGCAGCACGTACAGTCTGTGCCCCCAGCACCATCCATATTTAATGTACAGCGCTGTGTAATATGTGGGCGCTATATAAATCCTGTTTAATATTAATAATAATACTCCAATCCCAAATACATGTGTAGGAAAGGATTAGAATTTTCATCTTTGTTTTTTCTTTTCCACTTTTTATTATATAGTTTTGTCTCTGGGAAGATTCACCGTCTCTTCTGTCTTTGTGACCAATATGACGGACAAACTCATGAGCAGTCCGGACTTTTTACAGCTGTCACTAGAACAGGAAGTAAAGAAAAATCGTCCAATAGTTGTTCCAGTGATAAATGTCTACTATGAGATTATACTACATTAGAAAAAACAGGCGAGGGGAGATAGGCTTCTACAAAGGCACCATAGGTTTACAATAATTATTTATAATTTTATATATATATTTAATTTAATATTCTTTAAATTCAATAACAATTTTTAGAAACAATAATAAGCTTCTATTACAAATTTATATGATAGTTGACTGTATAAACACTATATAGAAAAGTGATAGGTTTTACAGACTTGCGTATGGCTCTTAAGACGCGTTTCGCCCAAATAGGCTTCCTCAGGGGATACAGAGACCCTAGGACTGTAATAATATTTAATTAGATATCATAGCTTACTATGAGATTATTTCTAACTTTGGAGAAATGTTCACTTAATTCCTGTTTTGTTCCCTATGTATCTCCAATGCGACAAAAACGGTAAAATAAATCAAAATAAATTCATTAACAATCCAATCTATCACCTCCATTCAAAAGTTTGAAAGTTTTTGGATTGAGATATACAGAAACCTAATGATAAAATGTAACCTATTATATTTTTGTGAGTTCATAGATGTGGTGTCCTGCATTTGTTTTTATTTTTTAGCTTTTAGGATCCTGCCATTAACACAAATCCTGTTCTGGTCACTCCTTCTACTGAATCTATAGAGAATAAGCATTAAATACGATATAATATGAGGATGGGGTGTTCTGTAGTTTATAGAATTTATCTGGCCTGGGAACTCTGCCTGGGATTTGCACATGAAGGTAAAGTTCACCATGCAGTATACTTACAATAATATAATAATATAATACAATAATATAATACTTACATAAAAAATCCGGGGTCCTTCCTTTGTAATATCCCTGGCTACCTGTAAAGTTGGATTCTATACTTACCCCATACATTCCATACACTCCATCTTCAATCTGCAGTGCCTAAGCAAGGGTAACTTTAATTTCCTTTACAAATTTTAATACAAAGGAGGTGAATTCTCGCAATATTTGGCCTGCACCATATTCCTAGTAATCTACCAGCTGGGACATTTGCACCACTCACATTGACGGGGGAGGACAAGGTAAGGTAGGTATCAAACATACATTTTTTTTTTTAATTTACAGGTACCTGTTAAAAAATACTAATGGGCTTTGATTTTAGAGAAGGAAGTGGTCTAGAAATTGATTTGATCCCACATTATATTACGAAATTCCCTTTAGGAGCGCAGGATTTCTGGCAGGAGCAACAGATATTTCAGATCAGACATCATTCCGTTTGTAATAGCACTAAAGCTTCCCCGGTATCCTATGCAGTGTTCTCCCCAGGCACTTTTAGCTGGGCGCACCACCCGGCACTTTTCAGCACCCACCCGGCTGTTTTTGGGTGGTTACCAAAGAGTTTGGTCACAATACAGGGGCTGCCAGCCACCTAAAATTTCTTCCCATCCAGCTTAAAAAAAAATTCTGGGCTGAGCACTGCTATGGTAATACTGACTTTCTAAAAGTCACAATTTGTATACATTTAGTCATGTTGTGCTGGAGTAGCATGAATTCTCATTCCATTTTCTTTTCTTGTTGTGAAGCATTTTTATAAAAATCCTTTGCTAAGGACAACACGTGGATCCCGTCTTGGTTTGCTCGCAGCTACTCTCGGCCAAGGAGCTTTGCTCCGGACATCCCACTTTTAAATTATAATAAACAATATTTTCTCTTGCTTATTTTGCTTGAAATAAAACTGTGCAGATGGGTCGGAGAGATTGCAGATTGCAGCAGTTTACATCCGTCTCTTCGTCTTGGTGCAGATCTGTCTTGGCGAGCGGAGTTTTAATCAGTGCGGTATTTCCGGCTCCTGCAGGCCAGTGGGAGTGCACACCTGTGTTTTTCTTGAAGGATCTGGGGAGATGGTTGGGGGGCATCACCGGCTGAAGAGAGGAGACAAGGAATTCATCTTCCACCATCTGTAGTTTTTGTCTTCAAAGTTCACAGCCATCAGTTTAATGCTGCAGTGTAAAGAGCGGGAGTGACACGGCTTGTCAGAATGAATGACTTCTATAAGATGAATGGGTTTATATACATGGTATTCCTCCAAATTCAAATCCATACCTGCCTTTGTTTTACCATCAGCCTCTAGTAAAAGTAAAACTCATAATAACAAAGAGTCAGCAAGAGGTGACCTCTACATGGCCAACAAAATCTCCTTTTTCTGGTAACCTTTTTATTTTGTCTGCCTGTTACAAGTCCACCAAGGTTCTCTATTTGTTTGGTGCATGGCACCACTTTTATTCTGGACATTGCTGAGAATAGATCTAGATGCTGGAAACAATGAAACCACTGCACATGCTCAGGAGTTACATTCATGGCCAACAAAATCCTTTTCCCTGGTCCGCCAAGGTCGTCATTTTGTTTGGTGCCATGCAGTATGGAGCTCAACTGTATTCCTGGGATTGCTGAGAATAGATCTAGGTGCAACCACTGCACATGCACAAAAGTTACATCCATGGCTTTTCCATGGCCAAAAGAAACTTTTTCTTGACTCCTGGAAAAATTTTTTTGGCTGATTTCAGGTCCACCAAGGTCCTCTTTTTGTTTTGTGCCATGCAGTGTAGAGCTCAGCCTATTCTTGCGATTGCGGATAATAAATCTAGGTGCTGGATATAATGTAACCATTGCACATGCATAAAAGTTACATGGCTTTTCCATAGCAAAAAAAATCCCTTTTCCCCTACTCCAAGTCCACCAAGACCCTCTTTTTTTTTTTTTTTTTTTTTTTTTTTTTTTTTTTTTTTTTTTTTTTGGTGCCATGCAGTGTAAAGTTCAGCTCAGTCTTGGGATTGTGATTAATAGATCTATGTATTGGAAACAATGAAATCACTGCACATGAACAAAAGTTACATCCCAAGTTAGGCCCAAAAAATTCCTTTTTTCCAAGGTCCTGGTGCCTTTTTTTTCTCTTACAGGTCCACCAAGGTTCTCTTGTTTGCTGAGAATAGATCTAGGTGCTGGGTACAATGTAAAAAGTTACATCTATGGAATTGGCTTTTCCATGGCCCAAGAAAATTTCTTTTCCCTGACTCCTGGAGACTTTTTTTTGGCTGATTTGAAAGTCCACCAAGACAATCTTTCTGTTTGATGCCATGCAGTGTAAAGTTCAGATCTATTTCTCAGAATAAGAAATATAAGGTACTGGAAACAACGTAACTGCTTCTCATGCACAGAAGTTACACCAAAAAATCCCTTTTTTCCAAGCTCCTGGTTATTTTTTTTTTTTTTTTTGGCTGACTTACTGGTCCACCAAGACCCCCTTTTTTGTTTGTTACCATGCAGTGTAGAGCCCAGCTCTATTTCTAGAATTTCTAATAATATATCTAGGTGCTGGAAACGGTGTAACCCCTGCACATGTACAAATGTTACATCTATGTCATTCCCTTTTCCATTTCCTTTCCAAATCCTTTTTCATGGCTCTTTTGTTTTGGCTGACTCTTATGGGTCCACCAAGGCCATGCAATGTAGAGCCCAGACCCATTCCTGATATTGCTGAGAATAGATCTAGGTGCTGGAAACAATGTAACCACAGCACATGCACAGAAGTTACCCAAAAAAACCTTTTTTGGGGGGGCTGACTTAGGGCTCCTCCAAGGTCCTCATTTTGCTTGGTGTTAGGGTATAGAGCCCAGAATAGATCTGGGTGCTGGAAACAATGTAACAACTGCATATGTACCCGAATTACATTGTAGAATCTAGGTCAATTCTTGGAAGGTACATTCACTGCATGGCACCAATCAAAACCAATGGGAGTCAGTGTACTTTAGTTCCAAAAACATGTGTTCAATTAGCCCCCATTCATGCTTTGTTTGTAGCAACCCCATTCTTCTGTTCAAAAACTACAAGTATGACCACCCACATCCACTAAACACAATGTTAGGGATCATGGGACATGGAGTTTTCTTATGGGATGGATGCTGACATTGCGGCCGCACTGCTGCCCTCTAGTGTTCAGCAAGATATACGGAAAACCACAAGCCGCCTCTACACAGCCTGACTCCATATTCCAACACTATTTCTCATTTATAATTGTGTGCTTGTTGCTCTCTATTAACTTTTAGGCCGTGTTTAGGCTGACCGTGAATTTGCATTGGGGTTAACACCTAATGGAATTAAACCGATGTCTTGGGGGAGACACTACAAGTAGCATTTACATACAGCAGCCCAAATAAGAACAAATGGGTGCTTTAGTGAGTGGTTCAATACCACTGTGTAATCTGCACATGTTGGCTCTTTAGGCGCCAGCGCTGTGGTGCAAGTGATCAAACCGCGTGGGATCGCTTGATCGTACTGCAGGTCTGAAACATAAGGACAATGACTTTAGATCACCTTCAATGCAGCATAGGTTATATTAGTTTTGCTTTTGGGTTTGGATACATTTTATATAATGAAGGAATTCATGTCGGGTTGCAGTAGAAACACATATTTATATATAATTGGAATCAGTTGGAATTTTGCAGAGTTCTCCTTTACGTAAATCTTTTCTACAGGCTTCCCGCCGCTGTAAATCATAATTAGTATTATGAACCATTCTTCTAGTAATATAAGAGATTTATTGGCCCTGGGGATTGAGGGGTGGGAGGCTAAAATGACCCCGCCGCCTTAATATCATTGTTCCCAGGCTCATTAAATTGGCATTCCCCATTTCCCCGCACTCACAGGTAGAAAAATAATAATGAATTTATTTCCAGAGAACGCACAGCATGTGACAATTTATGGCTTTCATTTTTCTGCTCTTTTTTCACAATATCATTGTAAGATGAATAAAATTTCACTGAAGTCCCACTGGCCGAGGTTGACTTCAAAATCCACATTTTTTTCGGAAACGATTTTAGTAAAATGTATCCAAAGCCAAAATTTTGCCAAAAGTTTTTTATTTCTGTCTGTGTCCCCACTGGGGAGATGTAGCTTTTAAAGAAAAAAACTTAAAGAAGTTTTGTAGTTGTCACCAGAACAGGAAGTTAAGGGGAACCTCTGCAATGAGGACACCTGTTTCAATGACAACTGTCCAATATTTCTTCTTATTTCCTCTTGTGTCTCCAGGATAGGAAGGAAAATATTTATATTAGATTCAGACCGAGTTTTAAGTTTTGTATATGCCAATGGATCACTGACATTAAAATGTGTAATTTGGGAAGCGTACAGCAAAACAATCCTGCCATAAAAACCTTTATTCAAGCATTTCCTGTGAAAGGATGACAACCCACGTACTTCTGCATTGCCATAAAGGCTTCTCTTAGTTTCTACAATAGGCCATTTTATTCATTATCAAATGTTGTCACCATCTAGAAATGGCCTGCAGCTAAAACTGGAGGATGCGACGCCTTGAATTTAATGTACAGCGCTGTGTAGTATGTTGGCGCTATATAAATCCTAATATTATTAATAATAATAATAATAATAATAATAATGAATTGCAGGGGATCAGCACACAACCCAGAACAAAGCACTTTAATAGCAGATTCAATGTCTTTTAGTTGGGGTTTTTTTTAAACTTAGCCCTGTCTAGAGTTACTTTTGTACTTTTTTTGCAATGTGTTGCACATATGTCGACCATCGAAAAACGACCCAGGCGCTGGCGGCCGGAACGTTATTTCCATCAGACAAGACAATTCCGAGAGAAGGAAGTCATATTTTGGTTGTCAGAGACATGACATCCTGTTCTCGGCCTATACGCGGCCAATCCTCTGGTGTAGTCACCTTAGCCCGCTTCCTTCACATCTGGCTTTCATAAAGTGGCAGGGGCCGACATCGGATCCCCTCCCCTTCCCAAAACATCTTGTATGCAAGGCCAGGCCGCCCGTCTGTGAGCGAGCAGCATGCGTCCCGGCCTCTGCTGTTCCCCACACTGTTTCCATTCAGCCCTCGCTGCAGAGACCGCAATCATTATGAAATGGTGATCCCTGCTTGTCCGATGGGGTGCCAGAATCCTACCAGCAGGCTGGGAGCAGATAGGAGGGCAGCGGCATGGGGCAAAATGGAAATGGGGCCACAGATTGTTTGTACAGCCATTGCTTGTACTGCAAAGTTATACCTCTCTGCTGCTGAGTTTATTTGACTACAATAATACCGAGGGGACTTTCACCATGAACTTTCACTTTTTTAATAAAGCATTTATGAAAGAATCGGCAGCTGGACAGCTAAAGATAGATTTTTGTAAGTGTGAACTTTTTGGTGTTCTGAGCTACACATAGCCCTCCCTCACTATATAGCCAGTGGGTGACACCGCTATTAGGAAACTTCAGTTTCTTGCTGTGCTGTGGATATGAATCTCCCCACCTTTGATTTAGGCAGATTGGAAGTCAGACCCAACTGGCCAACTAGCCTTTTCAACTGGCTGTGCAACCGGTATTTCTTCCGTACCAAGTTTTTGGCGGTTTTTATTGGAATGGAAGAAAGATTGATTTCCCATAGTACATTCCACAATGTCAGGGTCCCCAGCAGGAAGATCCTTCCTATCCTGGAGAAGGAGCCAGGTGACCTCTTATCACTGACCTTTTCCTTGGACCTTGAGGGCTTTATTAGGGCCAAACTGCTCATTGGGCCCAATACAAGAAAGTTAATTTTTGTATGCCAATTCTAAAAATCTCCTCAGTTACAAGAACTACAGTATGGCCAAAAGTTCATAGTCATCTGACTTTCACACTTATATGAGCTTGTTGGCCATCCGATTTCCAATCTATGGATCTTAATATGGAGTTGGCTTTCGCTTTACAATTGAAAAGCCTCTTATTATAGGATTTTGAAAGTTGTCTGTTGGGATTTTGTGGCCAAAAGAGCATTTGTGAGGTCAGGTACTGATGTTGGATGGCTCCCAATCGAAATTCCAATTCATCCCAGAGGTGTTCATTAGGGTTGAGGTCGGGGCTTTGTAAAGGCCACTCAAGTTCCTCCTAGTTAATGTCATCACACCATGTGCTTAAGGAGCTGGATTTGTATACAGGGGGTACAGTCAGGCTGGAACAGAAATGGGCCTTCCCCAAGCTTTTGACACATTGTTGACAGAGCAGATTTTTTAAACACGGACTTCATGATTTGGAAAAACACGGACTTGATGATTTGGAGGAGCATCCACACCTTGGACCATATAGACATGATGGTCAGATGTTCACATACAGTTGGCCACGTCCTGTATATAGCTCCCCTTGCCAGCCTTTATAAGTCACTGACCCAGAACAAGAATGTAACAAGTTAGGCAAGCAAGAGGCTCATTTGCTTACATTTCTAGGATTCTACTTTGCTCTGGGTAAGTGCCAGAAAATCAACATGACAGTCAAGCTGCTTGTATTTTTAGGAGGTGGCAAGCATTGGAGGTTTTCAGTGACAGGTTTACTTTACTAGCATCATGACTTGTCCGATTCTTCTGCATGTGATAGGTGCATGCAACGGGGACACATCTGCTCCAACAAAGCACCAGTGGCTTCAGAACTAAAATTATCCAATTGTATGCAGTTTTCTCCCCAGCCCCTTTTAGCCCAGTGCAGCACTCGGCATTTTTTAATAGCCACCCGTCTGTTTTTGGGTGGTTACTGATGAGTTGGGTGACAATATAGGGGCCCCCACTCGCCAATAATTTCTTCCCACCCAGCGCAAAAAATTTCTGGGTTGAACACTGATATCTTAAACTAAACCCAGTCACCAAAATCTAAAGATCTGAAAAATGCTCAGTTTAGGTCCAAGCTATGTGTGGAAAATGCCCTCCTGACGCCCCTCCCTGGGGTCACAAATCTTGAATCCACAGATCCAGGCTCGCTGTTGCCTCCTGCTTCTTAATATGGGGCTTGTAGTTTTTGGTTCTTGTTACCAAACAATCTCCAGTATTCTTCAGTGTGAAGAGCCACCTCTGACCTTCCTGGGGATGTACAGTCACATCTCGGGCATCTGTAGACCTCCAGGGCCGCTGTGCAAAGTGACAATAAAAGATCAGGCCCTGTGGAATAAAGGTTAACAGCTTTTAATGAATCTCTAACCCTCAGTTCCTTTGATGCTGCAGAAACCTGCGGTGCGGAGAGTTGAAGAGTAACTCACATGGGGTGGAGGGCTGGGAAGGTTCAAGAAAAGAGATTTCTCTGAGAGCACAGATGAGGTCTCAGATGTTTGACGTTTTCTTTTTTTTTATTGAATAATTATGCATTTTCAACACTGTGTATGAGTCAAGCAAATATGAAATGTTTTATTTCTTCCTTTAAACCAATGGAGTTCCAGTTTGCTGCAGCAGTGATTGATCTTTTATTCCCAACAAATGTTCCATGGAGCCTTAGGGTTCCTCCAGCAGTTCCTTGAGCTGTGGCTGGTTTATTTTCTATTTCTTATTGCCTGCCTATATATATCAAACACCACATAGCTACAAGTACATGCCCCATGTGAATCGGTAGGCATTTAGGTAATCTAGCTGTAAGAAGATCCCATGTTTATCATTCCCTTGAGGGAGCCGAGATATAAAACAACTTCTGCTGGTGCCAACCCAAAACTAAAACACCAAAAGAGAAAGTAAAATATTTGCAAGACTATGGCCCTGATATATAAAAGTTTTCCAAGGCTGGAGAGGATACACTTTCATCAGTGAAGCTGGAATGGATCCAGTCCAGGATTGAAAACATTTGCTAGCAAAAAGCAAATGACTTTAAAGAAATCCATTTACGGTTTGCTGGATCATCCAGCTTCACTTATGAAAGACCCCATGTGTGAAAAGTCCTTGCTACTCTATGGGAGCATGATGATGAAAGGCCGCTAATTCGAGTTTCTGCTCGTGTTTGAATTATGGGCCATGGTCAACTTTTTATAATAAAGGGGTGGTCCTGATTTCAAAATTATAGTAAAGTTCTGACCATTTTAGATGCAAATGGTGCTTTCTCCTTTACACTCAATATGCAATAGTTTTTGAGTAAATTTTTGCTGTTTGCCAAGCAGCGACTTTCGTTCCATCATCTTACAAGCCGTCCTTCACAATGTCGATCTCGTGGAACAGTGCTGGCCCGACTGGGTTAAATTCCGCTTTGATCCGTGCTATTTTCTCAGTATCTCCCAGCTCAGGATTACTGAAGTGTGATCCATTTGTTATGTCAGCCGTCAGGTCCTTCTCGGCAGAGTTAAACTCTTGTTTAAATAAAGCATATGGAGTCTATCAACATGCACCGCGCCTCAGTAGTCATCTCTTCGATCTGACAATTTTTTATTTTTTTTTTGTGATGGCGTTGCTGTTACCATAGGACATAATTTATCGACTGTTGGGGCCAAACTTGGGTTACTGTAACTTTGGTGGGGGATCTTTGAAAATAAAAAAAACTTTTCTTTTAAATCCACCGACCCGAGGAATGACTTGGGTTCAGTGCTGCGTTGAAGTTGGTGTAGGCCTGATGTGAATAAGTACACTGCAAATAAGTTTATTTTTAGATGGAGGAGTGATTTTATTATTATTACACAGTATTTATATAGCACCAACATCTTACGCAGTGCTGTACAAAATCATGTCACTAGCTGTCCCTCAGCTCACATTATCTTGTCCCTACCAAAGTCATATGTCTTTTAATACAGTCTAGGGTCAGTTTGGGGGAGAAGCCAATTAACCTAACTACATGTTTTTGGATTTGTGGGAGGAAACCCAGGCAAACACAGGGAGAACCAGCAAACTCCATGCAGATATTGTTCTGGACGAGATTCAAACCTGGGACCCAGCACTGCAAAGGCCACCGTGCTGCCCAGTTTCTGGGTAAATATCATTCATATATGTGCTGAATAAGCGTGGACAGAAATCCAAATGGCATCATATAAAGCTACACGCTAACTAGACAACACAAACTTTTTTTAAAAATCCCATTTTCAGCTTTTGATCCTTTTCCAATTGCACTGTTGTTGATTTTTGGACCTTCATCCAGCTGCTTCCTATCTATGTCGCACCTCATTGCTCTGGACCAGCTTCCTAATGATGACAACTTCAATGTATGTTGGCCAACCAACATACAGACTCTTTTCTTCATCTGTAAAAATGTATTTGTTAATTGAAGGTTAAAGACATGATGTTCCGTAACAGGGCTGTCCAACTCCAGTTCTCGAGGGCCGGGATTTGCACACATTTTTAGGATTTCTCTAACACCCAGCAGTAAATTTTGCAAGGTGGGGTCTGTAAAGAGCCAGAACATGACTGTTGATATGAAAATCCTGGCTTGTATGTGGACTCCGAGGACTGGAGTTGGACAGCAATGTTATGGAACATCATGCCTGTAATCTTCAGTGTACAAATATATTTTAACAGATGAAGAAAAGATTTTGTATGTTGGTTGGCCAATATACATTGGTGTTGTCATCATTAGAAAGTTGGACCAGAGCAATGAGATGCAGCCGATTAGACAGATTCAGGCATCAGTAATGTGAATTTTGGTAATGTCTACTCAAGTTTGGGATAATTGTCATGTTATGGGGAATATATAAAATTGCTTCCCATTCCCCTTTAATTAAGTAACATGAAATGCGTCAGAAATGGAGTGGCTGTGTCTGGTGGGGTGACTTCATTGTAACCTGGAGGAATATTAGATGCACGGGCAGTGTGGGATTTACCTTTGTGTTAGTTGGACCTGTTGGAGATCGGGTACCCATTGGGACCCCAATGTTCATCACACAATGCCATATGGTGCATTCAGTTTTTAATTTTGTCTGTTTTCATTCTCCAACAAAGGCACGTTGGCAGGGTGACAATCCAGGCACATGGTTGGGGAACAGTTATCCCCAAAAAATTGGAAGTAGCCCAACAATGACTTTCACAAAAAATGAAAAACAGCCCAAAACTTCAGGACTGGTACTAGAATAAAATGGGCAAATGTCCAGTGCTTCCATCTGGTCCAGAGTGACAAATGGCAGAATGGGCCTGATTTATTAAAGCTCTCCAAGGCTCTAGAGGATATATTTTCATCAATGAATCTGGGTGATCCAGCAAACCTGCAATGGATCTGGTCCAGGAATCAAGACATTTGCTAGCATGTACATTTATAGCCTCCATATATTTGCCATGAGTCCCAATCTTGTCTCTGTAAAGCTTACATGAGAGTGATTGGGTTTACATATACACACGAGAAAAAAAACCACTGGCTGCCCGGTGAATTGTGATTGGCTGTTGTGGCTTTCTGCACTTTGCTCTTTGCTCATGTTCTCTTTATTAAATAAGCCCTCCTGTGGTTCTTGACAACAGTGGACTTTGGCCTGTTGCAAAAGTGGCCGACCATCAGAAAGGCTTGAGCCAACGGTGGTCTGCAAAGGGCTTTCCGCTTGCCCAAATATGCCGGACCCATCCAAAACCTTTTATTATATTACTGGGTAATTGGCCTAGCGCTCACACCACCAGGATGTGGTGGGTTCTGTACAAACACGGCTGACCGCACCAAGAAATATTGGACCCCGCTAATATAAATTAAGTCAGTTTGATATTTTTTGTTCCTCGTGTTTCCTTTCTCGCTATTTTATTATTTTTGTAAGGGGAAATAATTCTGACTCTATCGGAGTTCGCCGAGGATAAATTGACATTTTATTCCTGCAAGACGAAATAGGTTACAGCGAGCTATAAATATATTTTTTTGCACTGGGTTCAACCCATAATAAAATGTATTTTTTTGTAAATGTTTCAGCTAAAGTTGTGTTATGACTTGGCTTTTCCATTGCATATACAATGGATTATGCCAGAACTATATGAAATTCCATCGGTTGTACCAAATGACTGAATCTTAATAAAATGTGCCTGTGTTATAAAAGAAGGCTGTAGTTTAAGGAGAACCCTGCTGTGCATGCTTTGGCTGTAAACTTGAATTAACATAATACTAGCATGAAGATAAGTTATTGTATAAACTTTTATCATAATGTCATTTCTGTTGTTTTTAAATCTATAACTTTCAATAAATTCCCTGGTGATCCTCCAATGAAGGTCCTACTGTTGTGGGATGACAACGCTTTATCTTTATCTCTCATTTCAGCCCATGAGTTGTCACCCTGTCTCATGGACAACTGCAAGTGGAGGTTTGGACACAAGTTATGTAGGCATGGCTATCGGTTGTAAGGATCTGGAATCCACCTTAAAAATTGCTATGAAGCCATCACTTGAGTTCATGTAGAGTAGACGTCTCCTGCAAAAAAAGCAGGTTTGAGATAAAACAAATGATAGAAAATGTGGAAACAGTATGGAATTTGATAATAATAGGTTTATATCAACTTTAAAGCCCAATTTGATCCCTAAGCAACTTTAATGGTAATAAAAAAGCAGCTATAGCTGCTATACTCACCTACTTTTTGAGGCTGACCTCCATACCCTCACCAATTCACTATTCCAGCACCAGGCTTGAGTGACTACCCATGGCATATCTACGTAGACGGAGTTCTGGTTGGGGGCTGCAACCAGGACCCCAACGTCGCAGTCATTAAATCACCCGTCTGCCCATTCCTAAAGCCCCAGCTATTATTATCTTCCATGAGACATATCATCAGCTGTCTGTTATGAGATAAATATTTTCTCAGGCTGGTAAAATATCTGAAAGAAGCCTTAATGTGAAAAACATTTGGCCTGAGAACCCTACGGGGAGGAGGAGGCTCCCAGCTGGAATTTGACTAATGCCAGGCTTCTCTGCTTGAGAATGCCCTCTGATCTCCGGCTCACTTGTGGCCGTGACCTTGCATTGGCCGTCCATGAAAGTGAAACTGGACATATGATACATGTCTTATGTTTATACAGCCAATCTGACCATGCAGAGTGCTGGGGGACCACAAATTGTGAGCATTCCTGTGGGCAGAAATGAGAACCATATCACCCTCTGACTATACCTCTGATATCTGCTGACCCCAAACTCCTGGACAAAAAGATTGGTAGAATGTAAGAGAGAGGCTTAGTTCCATATGTCTATACAGAGTGTAATAGAATGGTATTATGATTGTGCCTAATGGTTCGATACAATGGGATGAAGTGTGCTACGTAAAGCGTGTAATAACATTGTATTATGATCATGTCCAGTGCTTGGTCAATGGGCGGTGAAATGTTCTAAGTACATAATGTATTAGAATTGTAATTAGATCATATGCAATGGCTGGTCATAATGGGGATGCAGTGTTATTAATATTATTAAACAAGATATATTTAGCGGCAATATTATTATTGTTATTAGTAATATTATTATTATTAATAAACAGGATTTATATAGTGCCAACATATCACGCAGCGCTGTACATTAAATAGGGGTTGCAAATGACAGACAGATACAGACAGTGACACAGGAGGAGGAGAGGACCCGAAGAGCTTACAATCTAGGAGATGAGGAAGTATCATAGAATAGGAGGGGGATATGGAATGGTGGGAAGTAGTGAGGAGGGTATAGGAGACAGATGAAGACGGGTAGGTGAAGTTGAAGCGTTGGGTTTAAAAGGCTCTTTTAAATGAGCAGAAAGTAGGGGCAAGCCGAATAGGACGAGGAGACCATTCCAGAGAGTCGGGGCAGCTCTAGAAAAGTCTTGTAGCTGTGCGTGTGATGAGGTTATGAGTGAGGAAGTCATTAGTAGGTCTTTGGAGGGGCGAAGAGAGTGACTAAGGGGGTATTGTTCAATTAGGTCAGAAAGGTAAGTGGGACATGAACTGTGGAGGGATTTGAAGGCAAAGCACAAGACCTTGAATTTAATTCTAAAATAAAATAGAAGCCGATGAAGAAAACTACAACGAGATGTGGCAGAAGAGGAGTGGTGGGAAGGCTGTGTATGGGGTAGGTGGGTGGGAAGGCTGTGAAGGCTGTGTATGGGGTAGGTGGGTGGGAAGGCTGTGTATGGGGTAGGTGGGTGGGAAGGCTGTGTATGGGGTGGGTAGGTGGGAAGGCTGTGTTTGGGGTAGGTAGGTGGGAAGGCTTTGTATGGGGTAGGTAGGTGGGTAGATGGGAAAGTTGGATAAGTCTGGCTGCAGCACTGATAATAGATTGTAGGGGAGAGAGTCGGGTCAGTGTTCCATGAAGTAGAATTGTATTATGATCATATTCAGTGACAGTCATATTGGAGGTGTAGTGTTCCAAGTATAGAGCTTTACAGGATTGTATTATGATCATGTCCAGTGGTAGGTGATGTTGGGGGGGTGTAGTGTTTGATGTATAGCACCGGTGTCAAAGTCTGGCCCGCGAACCAAATCTAGCTCGAAACGTCCTTTTTTTTGCCCCCAAAAGAATTCCTAAAATTAATTGCAGCTGGCCCGGCGCTACTACGGATTGCAGCAAGTGATGCTGTTACTACAATTCCCAGCATCACTCGCGTCTATAGACCAGCAGCCTATGCATGGCTCCACATTGGACCTATAGACGCAAGTAATGAAAGGGAATTGTAGTAGCAACATCATTCACGTCTATAGAACAGCTCTCTGCCTATGCATGGCCCCTGCATTGGAGTTTATACTGACGGGTAAGCTCATTACAAAATGTTGAACTGATCAGGAATTATCATAGAGCTGTTGCATAGAGCAATTCATTTAGTTTCACATTGCATTCCCAGGCAAAGTAAAACAATTAATCTCAATAAAAAGAAACAAGAACACACGAGAATGCAGTAATATGCAGCGGATTGATCTAAGTTTGTTCCTTGGCACAGTAACCCTATTGCCACACAATATCCTGATCCAACATTTACTACTATGGTTACAGCTATATACAATAGTGGGCACAAATATTCTCCTTGCCTTACATGTCCTCTGCTGCTTTCCGTTTATCTCTGCTTTGCTTTTATGATTATTTCCAAGAAACAGTTTTCTGTGAACAATTAGGAATCACATGGTGATAAATTTTAGATTTGGCCCGCAACTTCATCTTCATCAAGTTTTTAATTTTGGCCCTCTGTGTATTTGAGTTGGACACCCCTGATGTATTGAGGGTAATGAAATTATTTTACGATCTTGATCAGTTATTGGTCATGTTGGGGGTGTAGTGTACCATGTATACATTGAAATAGAATTGCATGAAATGTAAAAGGAATGTCCAGTGGTCGGTCATGGTCGGAGATGTAGTGCTCTATGCATAAAATATTATAGAATTATATTATGGTGGTGTCTAATGGTTGGTCATATTGGAGACGAAGTGTTCCATGTATAGAGTATATCAGAATTGTATTATGATTGTGTCCTGTGGTGGGTCATGTTGAGGGGTGTAGTGTTCGATATATAGATTGGAATAAATGGATTTTTTGATCATGGCCAGTTACTGGTCATGTTGGAAGTGTAGTGTGCCATATATAGATTGTAAGCTCTTCGGTGCAGAGTCCTCTCCTTCTGTATCACTGTCTGTATTCGTCTGTCATTTGCAACCCCTATTTAATGTACAGCACTACGTAATATGTTGGCGCTATAAAAATCCTGTTAATTATTAATAATAATAATAATAATAATAGTTATAATATACAGTCTACGTGCAATACAATAAACATGTTCCAGTGGTCCGTCATGGTTGAAGGTGTAGTGATCCAAGTATAGATTTTAATAGAATTATATCATGGTGGTGTCCAATGGTTGGTCATATTGGAGATGTAGTGTTCTATGTACAGAATGTATCAGAATTGTATTATGATCATGTCAGGTGGTCAATCATAATATAGATGTAATAGAATTGTAATATGATCATGTTCATTAGTCGGTCATGTTGGAGGTGTAGTGTTCTATATATACAGTGTAACAGAATTGTACTATGATCTGGACCATTTAATGTAATAGAATTGTATGCAATGTAATAGAAATGTCCAATTGTTAGTCATGTTGGAGGTTCTATGTACAGAAAGTAAAAATATTGTTTAATGATGGTGTCCAGTGGTTGGCCATGTAGGATATAGCATTTTATGTATAGATCATAATAGAATTGTAATATGATGGTGTCCAGTGGTTGGTCATATTGGAGACTTAGTGTTCTATTTAATGAGTGTATCAGAATTATATCATGTAATGTGGTATGTAATATTCTATATAGAGTGTATTAGAATTATAATAAGATCATGTTCATTAGTTGGTCTATGTATTTAATATAATAAAATGATTTTATGATCTTGATCAGTTATTGGTCATGTTGGAGATGTGGTGCCTCATATACAGTGTTATAGAATTTTATTGTGATGGTGTGCATTGGTCGGTCATATTGAGAGTGGAGGATTCTATGGATAGAATGTGTTAGAATTTTATTATGATCATGTCAAGTGGTTGATCATCATGGAGGTGTATTGTTCTATATAGAGTGTAATAGAATTCTATCATAATCACGGACAGTGATCTGTTGTGTTGGGGAGTAAAAGAATTGCATTATGATTGTGTCCAGTGGTCATGTTGGAAGTTTAGTGTTCTATGTTCAGGAAGTAATAAAACTGTAATAGGAATATTCTCAGGGGTCAGCCATGTTGGAGTTATAGTGTTCTATATATAGAGAGTAATAAAATGATATAATGATCACATCTTGTTATTGGTCATGTTGGAGATGTACTGACCTATGTATAGAGTGGAATATGATTGCATTATGATTCTGTCCATTGGTCCATTGGTTGGTCATGTTGTAGCCATTGCATTCTACATTCAGCATCATGCTCAACCCAGAATTTCTCTTAAGCCGAGTGGGAAGAAATTGTAGGTGGGCGGCAGTCGCTGTATTGTGACCCAACTCATCAGTAACCTCCCAAAAAAAGCCAGGTGGGTGCTGAAAAGTGCCGGGTGGTGTGCCCAGCTGAAAGGGTCTGGGGAGAACACTGAGCATGTAATATAATTGCATTATGATTATGCTCAATAGTCGGTCATGTTGGTGGTACTGTGCTCTATATTCAGATACGATTGTATTATAATCACATCCAGCAGTCAATCATTTTGGCGATCCAATGTAAAAGCAGTAGAGAATATTTCAGTGATAATTTCCAGACATCCTGTTTGTATAACAATCAGTATTATGAACCGCCGGGCGTGTATGATGTATTTTTGAGTCAAAAGTTGTATAATTCCAACCCAAACTTTTTCGTCTTTATAAATGATGCCGTTTCTGGAAGCCAGGTAGCGCTTTAATACCATCCGACCATTTCCTGCCTGGTTACATTGAACAGAGCTCAGCAACAGACCTCTGCACCATTTAGCATCATTAAGACTAATGAGTGTTAAACACACTGCAGCACTTCTGTTCACAAGTAAGCCTGCGCTGTCATGTGACCGGCGTTCAGTAAACACTACGTCATGATTTATGGACGCCGATACAAGGCAACAACAGTGTTTGATGAATTTCCATCTTGTTCATTTGTTAAAACCTCTCGCTTTGGTAGCTTTGTCTAAACTTCACTGTCTTTGTATTTGGGAAACGTAAAGAAATATCTTGTAGTTTGGGTTGAGATCTCTGTGTGTAAACAAATGTCACTTGTTCCAAGGTCTGGCTAATGTTTATTTTGTTCCCTCCAAAGAACCAAATTTACTGTTTTTCTTTTTTATTAAGACACAAAATCATTTTTTTTTATATTTTATACCGACCTAATACATTTCATTTCCTCAAAAAAATATAATATTCATGAAGAATAATATCAAAAATATATTCATGAAGAATAATATAATAATATAATAACATTTATTAACCACAATAATAAAAAGTAAAATAAATAGGTTCAATCATATCGGTCATCTTAATACTGCTGCAGATGAAAATGTAATTTGAAAATCAAAGTTCACTTTATATAAAATAAAGGCATTTTTAACTTAAAATAGGGATCTTCTGTAAATTTTCTGTAAAATACTTTGGAGATTCACCCTCTTTATTAACTCTGGTGATCACTTTCACGAATACAAACCTAATATTTTGAATGGCCTGGACATGGTAATACAATTTTAACTGCAGCAAAGGAAAATCTTCCTTCTAATTGTCCTTTAAATGAAGTCTATTTATTTTACAATGTCTGAACATCAAAATAAGGAAAACTTGTTTTTTATACTTAATTTTTTTTTTTTTTTATACTTTAGTTTTTTTTAGTTAACTATAATGTACAGCGCTGTGTAATATGTTGGCACTATGTAAATACTGGTAATTATTATTCCTAATAATACTACTAATTATAAAATGTTACATCCTACACACTGGTTACAATGTAGCAATGGGCTGTTCCCGTGGTAGGGCCACAGATGATTCTGGATGTCCTGGATAGGCTAGGTTCAGATGATTTTAACATTTTTTTTTTGCAAGCAGTTTAAGTAATTTTCGTTTGCAAATTCTTAAAACTCATTCCAAATATAAGATTAAAAAATCAAAGGCAACTGCTTCCAACCACAAGCAAACTTCTTCAGAAGCCCACTGTTATTGCTCCCAGGCGCCTATTGGTAACCTTTTGGCTCCTGGGAGGGGTAAACAAGATGGTTTTTATATATTGGTCAGAATTAGTCTAATTAAAAAGTTACTTTTATTGAATGTAAATGTCGGGAAACAGAAACATATGAGTACTTTTTAAGCTGGGTGGGAAGAAGCTGTAGGCAGGTGACACCCCTGTATTGTGACCCAACTTATCAGTAACCACCGAAAAACAGCCGATTGGCTACTAAAACGTGCCAGGTGGTGCTCCCAGCTAACATGGGCTGGGGAGAACACTGAAACTGCTTGCAAAAATAGTTTGAGACAAATGAGATTGTCTTGAATCTTTTTATCAAAGGTATTTTTAGGATTTGTTGATGCTTGAAAATTGTCCAGAATATTCCTGTAAAGAACACCCTTAACTAGTGTTTTAAAGGCTATAAAAATGCAGACCAAGTGTTCTCTGGGTTTTTAAAAGAAGATAATTTACTGAAGTCTAGACAAACATATATATGTTATATTAATATTCACATATGGGAGATGTTTGACCTGCCAAATAATTTGTATTTGTGTCCATCTAGTCCTGAGGATTACTTATCCCTACCAGACAGTAGAGCAAGGTTGGTGACTTGGTTGTTCTCTATTACAGTTAACGTGGTCACGTCTCCACCCCCCAGCCTTTCATTGGACAGTGACTAAGGAGCAGCACCCATCTCTTTGCTCTCTACTGCTGTCTCCATCTTATTGGTTTATTGGTCTGTATTTTCTGCTCCCAGTCTTAGATTTAGGTAATCACAAAAGCTGTGTAAACTCAAATTCCATAAAACCCTCACTACTTCCCTCCATTCCATATCTCTATTGTGTGGTAATTCCCCCACCTCCTAGATTGTAAGCTCTTCGCGGCAGGGTCCTCTCCTCCAGTGTCACTGTCTGTATCTGTCTGTCATTTGCAACCCCTACTTAATGTACAACGCTGCATAATATGTTGGCGCTATATAAATCCTGTTTATTAAAAATAATATTGTTAAATGAATCCACTGATGCAAGTTGATTTTTGTCAATGAATAGATATCTGTACTCATTGATGTTTTCTTTATATTTGAATGAAGGAATAATGTAATGTGAGCAAAATAAGAAATGTGTTTCGTATATTAAAACAAAATCAGATTGAAATTTCATTGAGCCCAGGAGACCGGGATGGATATGCAGGAGACAGAGCTGCCCCCTTTGACAAACAAGCATTTCAACATCTGTGGGGGTCCCCAAAGGCCCTGACAGATGACCCCGCTCTGTTTATTGGGAGAGAACAGCAGTGTGCCTGAAAAATCAGCTTGTGGCCCTCAATGCAGCTTTTCTGTAGTGTGACAGCGGGGTCTGATCTATCACCGCGCCATCCTGCACCGCTGAGCTAAGTGTTAGGCGGAAATGACTGAAACATCCTTCCACACTGTGAAGTTACTTTACCCGGTCATGGAGACTTCATATATATTTTTTTAGACTTTTTTGTATGGAGTTAACCCCAAATTGATTAAAAAAAACACAATTCATGAAGTCCTATAATTATGAATATTAATGATAATGAAAGCCAATCCAAAGCCTTCCTCCAGCCCACTGTCTTATTTAGAGCCCAAGTCAGTTTAGCAGGACAGGAGGCCCATGTCAGTTCTGCACAGGGCCCAACATTGGCTACGTCCACCATTGGCCTTACCTCTTACTACGCAAACTTTTTGCAAGCCCTATTTCCTAAATCCTTTGTCCATTGGCAAACCATAACTACAGTCTGCCAATGCCAACTGATCACCTTTTAGTACCATCAACTCTCTTCTTCAGTTTTCTGGACCCACAGAGGACCCTATTACTGGACAACCAATGGATAAACCAATGCCACCTGGGTAGCACTGTGTAATCTCCTTTATTGTGGGCATTAAAATCTTATTCCAGGTCCACATTAAAAATGAAGTCTGACTCCGTCCTTTAGGTTTCTCCACTTGCAAACAGTCCATTCATCTCATTTTCCCGGTTCCATGGTCCCTTTCACCAAGCATCTAATGCTAATAAACAGCCAAGTCATATTATTTTAGTTCCCATATATTTATATTCACTTTATATTAGTTCATATCCTCATATATTTATATTCACTTTATATTAGTTTAATTCCTCATGTTTTTATATTCACTTTATACTATTTTTTATTTCACCATTCCGTGAATAAATTCCCCAGTGCAGTTTGTAAGCAAAGACTGAAAACTTCACTCAAAGAACCATTTGAAAGCAAAGTCAGAAAGGTCAGACTGGTTGACCTGTTTAAAGTTCTGTCAATTAATGACATTAACAAGGCTTTAGTTCCAGGCTTAATAAAGCTTTAGAAGCTGCAATTACCTATAACCCCCCCTCTCTGAAAAAAGTTACCCTCCCTTTGTATTGCAGCAGATTTGTTTTATCTTGCCATGGTTGCATTCTTTGTTGGTACTTTGTATCATTTCATAGAACTTAGAATGAGCTATGTTCATCATTGATCTTATTTTGCATAAATTTTATTTATTTTGTGAACAAATTTGTGATTTTAATTATTGTTTGTGCATAATACGGATTTTAAAGAGACCCTGTCACCAATCAATTCGTATTCTTAACCAAGGATTGCAGTAGTGTGATCAGTCCCTCATTCATCATTTATCCTTATCTAGGTTTTCATATCGCTTAGCATATTTTTATTTAACTGAAATGTAAAAACATTTGCAGACTTTGACTTCATTTAAATCCTTTTGTGCTTTTAAAAAATATGAGAAGTATGTTTTATCTGGAAAGAGTCATCCAGACTCAAACCGCGCCGTGCTGTGCATCACTTTGTAGTTAGTCGTTCAGGCAGTTATCGCCTTGACGGACAATTTTATCATTCAGCGGTCAGGCTCTATAGAGAATGTTCAATGGGCTGAGAATTTATAGGTTTCCTATGGAGGAGGGTCATTTATATCTTAACCAGAACACATTTTGGTATTTAGTCTTATGACAGTTTAACAGCTTTATATAATAAAGTAAAAGTTTAGACCCATAGGACACAATCCGCTAAATGATGATATATGCATTCTATTGCATTACATTTGTTAGTTTCAGCCATGTGTTATTTACAACCCTCAGTGGTGAAAAATATAATAGTTCACATGACATAGTTATGGCTTAGCACTGAGAGAACGTTAATTCATGTTGCAGCTGTGAGTTAGCAGCAAGCATCTGTGCATGCTGCAAGTTTGAGATTATGCTGTCACTGAATACCCGTCATCATGGTCCCTGGTTATGTGACAGCCAATTATGGGGATTAGATGCAGGTTGGAGGTTTGTTTGAAAACCAATCTCTCCATCCTATAGATGTGCCTTTTTCTCTCTCTGTACATTAATTGACTTCCTCACTGATAACCTCCTCACATGCATGACTTCAAGACTTTTCCAGAGCAGCCCTGATTTTCTGGAATGGTCTTCCTCATTCTAATCGGCTTGATCCTACTTTCTGCACATTTAAAACTTAAAACTCTTCTTTTCAAACTCACCTACCTGTCTTCTCCTCACTCCTAAACCCTCACTATGTACCCACCATTCCATAACTCCCTTTTATTGTGTGATACTTCCCCCACTTCTTGGATTGTAAGCTCTTCAGGGCAGGGTCCTCTCCTCCTCCTGTGTCACTGTGTGTATCTGTCATTTGCAACCCCTATTTATTGTACAGCGTTGCATAATATGTTGCTATAAAAAAAACTGCAATAGTAATAATAATTGTGCACAGAAAAACAAGTACAATGTCAGTACAATTAATAAAGTTTAAAATAAAGCAATTTTTGGATTTATAACTGTTATGTAAAAATCAGCAAAATACATAAAATGTTAATGTTTATAAAAAGAGTGTGCCAAATAAAAGGTGAATAAGTCATAGATTCATTTTCAAGTTACTGGCGCTGTTTTGGTTTGGGCATTTAGGTTTTAATCACCTGTGCTTATAAAAAGTCTAACTAAAAAAACAAAAAGCACCAGGAGGTAGTTCTGATGGACAAAGGTGACATGAAATGTCTGCATTACTTGGTGATTATGGCACTGCATGGTGCAAACATTGTGTAATATAGAGCAGTGGTCCCCAACCTTTTGCAGCTTACAGACCACTAAATCTACGGACTCCGGACCGCCGCAGGGAGCCGTGTGTCAATCAAATGAGTGACGTCATGATGCCAGAACCTGTCCACTCCAGAGACACAACCCGTCCACCACCCTAAGCCTGACATGCATACGGGAGACATGGTCTGCGGCTCTGGCCGGCGTCAACCCCCCAAGCGGGGTCCTTCTCCTGACCCTGCTGGGTGGGTGCAGCGTCCAGAGTTTCAACTATTTCCTGGTTTCAAAAACCTTCCGTTACATCTATTGGCTTTGAAACATCTTTAGCATCATTAAAACATGGTATTTTACCAGTTTCTTGCTTTATTTAATATACTCTAAAACAGCTTCATCACAACACTCACTCTCTATTTGGGAACTAATACAAGCAGACACCAAGATAATAATTCATGGTTGTTTTTAAAGTGTATATCAGAACATCCAAATTTGCTCTGCTTCGTAAGTTATTATAAGCCATGTCTGCGCTTGTGTTGTAATATTCTCCCCTGAGGAAGCCCAATATAGGGGCGAAACGCTTCGGGAAGGGAGATACATGAACACATTAAGCTAAACTATATTCAGACTTATAAAAATAAAATGTGTACTCTGCTGTATGTGTAACTATATATACTTTTAACCTTTTGTACATAATTTTAATCAAATAATTAAAAAATAAATTAAATAAAAGTTGAATTAAATAAAGTTGAATCAAAAATGTATACACTTTGAAGGTATTCTTTAATTGCCACTGAAAAGCCTTCTCTTCTGTTCCTATCCCCTATCTAATAGCTGTCAGACGGCCAGACCGGGGGCTGGTGGCCCCTGGTATAGTGCTGGGCAGTGTGTGTGGCAGTGCCATATTCAGATCCAGCTACTAGGGACAATGTAACTTCTGGGCATGCAGAGGAGTTCCATCACCAATGACCGTCCTATGGACCACAAGGTTCTCCGTGGAAGGAGGACCACATGGTGGACGCAGCAATGAGAGGATCCTGGATCTGTCATCCCTGCATGGTGCCGGCATACTTGCTGCATATGGCAGGAGCTCACCACCCACCACACCTCAATTCGGCTATAAGTACTCATATTGGAGTATACATTATTATTAACTTCAAATTTATTTAAATAGCACCAACATATTACCCAAAGCTTTGGAAAGTCATTAGTCATGTCGTAAATGTCTAATGTCCCTACCAAGGTCACCAAGGCCAATTTTGGGGGGAAGCCAGTTAACCTAACTGCATTGGTATTCTTCCCCCCCAAATTTTTAAAGCTGGGTGAGAAGAAGCTATAGGCGAGTGGCAACCTCTGTATTGTGACCCAACCTAAAACAGACGGGTGTTTACCGAAAGGTACCCTAAAAAGAGCCTGGGGAACACTGTACATGTATTAATATATTATTATATATTTTAAGTTTTCTACCTAATTTCAATCCGCTTTTATTTACCATGTTGCTTCTTTATATCAATATTCTGGTTTTGTTTTATTTCTATTTGGAAATTAAACATAAAAATCTGGTTCCAACATACTGCTATGCAGACAGCACATCCTAGCTGGGTCTCGTCCCAGGACAGTAACGAGCCTTAATCACTCTATAGTGGTAACCCCCTTTAAGCATTTTCAATAGCAGGAGCAAAACTTGTTTAATTCTTTTTATTAGCTGATTTATGGGTAGTGAATCCCAACAAGTCTTTCGCCTTCGCGCTCAAGCCTGATCCTGCAGGCCCGAGGCTTTTCCATAATGCATTTAATGTTACTTTGTTTCCTCTCCCAGGAATTAATGGTTTTTCTTTCCTACATTTAAAATTCAGGCTGGTGATCGCCGAGTATTTTGAAGGGTCTGTCGCTTTTCAGTGGTTTTCTCCAAATTGTTTGTTTGGAGGACTTAAAGATTTAAGCTATGCCTGGGTTAGGTTTCACATCAGATGTCTCTCCCAGTTAAAGGCTTATTGAACCTCTGGGTTGCAGGCCAGAAAGTGGATTTGCTCACTTTTATTAATTCGTTCCTTAACGTGTCCTTAAATAACTCGAAAGAGGGACCAGCGCCGGGGCTAACCGGTCTATCTGTGCATGCCTGTGTGCCCACGAACTTGTATGAAAACATCATTAGTAATCTAGGTCTTGTGTTTTACAGAGATAATCCCCTAATTATTTAAGCCTGGCGTCCTCATGTGTCTGGTCCCGTGAGCTCTGAACAAATTATTCCTTAAAATCAGTTACAGTCTAACATTAGAAGCTCAGTTCCCATACCCCCCTCTGGACATCCCAGGAAGGAAAACTGGATTCCATCCAATTTGCTCACTTTCAAACAGTGTAATCTGTATTGATTGACTTTACCTGTATCTAACCAGATTCAACATTCCTTTTTATTGAGCAGTTGGGTAATAGAAAATGGACACTTGGGGTGCCAAAGTAATGGACATTGGCATCTGGGGTTCTAGTACAATGATTTGGTAACCCTTGGGGGTCTCAGAATCATGGCACACCTACAACCGGTGTTCTAAACAACTACCGCAGTAAACTGAGTCTCGGAACCAGGGCACAGATTTAAGAACAATGGGTCTGATTTGTAAAAGCTCTCCAAGGCTGGAGAGGATACACTTTCATCAGTGAAGTTGGGTGATCCAGCTAATAGCAAATTATTTTAAGTAATCCATTCCAGGTTTGCTGGATCACTGATGGAAGTGTATCCTCTCCAGCCTTGGAGAGTTTTATTAAATCAGGCCAAATAACTCGGCAACATTTAGGGTTTCAGGACCCTGGCATAGTGACATTTGGGTTGCAAAATTATTGATACAGTGACTTTTGGACTTATCTATGCAGTACTGACATTTAGGGTTCCAGTAAAGTGAGCATTGGGTAATTGTGAATTCAGAATCATGGCACACTGACATTTCGGGTTCTGGTGCAGTGCACATTGACTTTTAAGCTCCTAGCATTTTGACACCCTGACATTTGGGGTTTTAAAACATTGACACTTGGGATCTCAGAATAATGGTACACTAACATTTGGGGCGCTAAAACAATGTTACAATTGCTCTTTGGGTTTGGCTTTACAACCTTAAATTTGGGGTTCCAGAACAATCAGCATGGACTCTTGGGTTCTCAAAACCATGGCACACTGACACCTGAAGTTTTAGTCCAATGTACATTTTCTCCTAGGATCTCAGGAACAGTTTCAGAATAACATTTTAATGTTAGGTTATCAGAACCAGGGTGCGCCAACATATTGGGTTGTAGAATAACAAACATTTAATAGCCGTTCCGAGAGGACAAAGTAACACAGAACCATAGCACACTGACATTACAGTAATGTCTGAAGCCCCAGAACTATGAAGTTCCAACATTTGGGGTTTTAGAACAAAGACAGAGTAACACAAGAGTTTTTTAACCATTGGTACAGCAATATTGAGGTTCCAGAACCATACACTTTGACACTTGGAGTCTCTGAACCATGAAGCTTGAGACTTGTATGTTCCAGAACAACAAAACAGTGATATTTGAGATTTCAACACAATAACACTTGGGATTCCAGAACACCAACATACTGACACTTGAGCCCCCGGAACATTGACACTCCCAGAACAAGGACACATTGATATTTGGTGCCCCGGTACAATGGCAACCTTTGTTGGGTCCTAGAATACGACCATGGTGATACTTAGAGGAACAGAATAATGACCTAGTGACGGGACATCCTGATACTTGTGGTTCCAGAACACTCACCAAATGAAACACCTAAAATAAAAGATCATTTATTGAAATAGAAACTATAATTATTATTGTTATCATTTCTTAATAAAATTATGATTATAGGAGTTGTAGACTTAATAAGGATAATAATGTGACTTGACATGGGAAATGTTCATGTGATCTCTACCAAAGGCAAAAGAAGTACAATAACATGATGGCTCAGTGGTTAGCACTCTGGCCTTTGCAGCGCTGGTTCCCAGGTTTGAATCTTGGCCAGGACACTATCTGCATGGAGTTTGCAAGCTCCCCCGTGTCTGTGTGGGGTTACTCTCACGTTACAAAAACATGCAGTTAGGTTAATTGGCTTCCCCCCCAAATTGTCCTTAGACTGTAATAATGACATATGACTATGGTAGGGATTGTGAGCTCCTTTTGGGTATAGCTAGTGACATGTCTATGGGCTTTGTACAGCGCTGTGTAATATGTCAGCACTATTTAAATACTGGTATAATAATATGGCTCAGAGTTGGTTCATCCCACTTTATGCAGAGTAAGTGTTTGCCCCTAGGACAAGCCAGGGGTGGTTTGGCCCTAAGGGTAAAGAAGCTTCGGAGGGCAGTGGCTATCCCTTTCTGATCAAGTGACGTGTCTTCCTCCAAATGTAAAAGGCGCAATGAGATTGATGCTTCTTTTTTTGGAGGACACATCACCTGATCTGTTGCCTGCACATTGAAAGATTGGGTGACATCAGGAAGAACCCAGAGTAAAAAAGACGGTGTAGGATAGATTTGTGGCCCCAGAAAGAAGAGGGAATCTGAGGACGCACAAAACACACTGTGTGCAATTTGTGAATAGATTGAGGACTTTTTCCGGGGCAAGTGAATTTTTCTGAGCACAGAGGTTATCACTTTAGTCTTTGCAGCTCTGGGTCCCAGGTTTGAATCTCGGCCAGGACACTATCTGCATGGAGTTTGCAGGTTCTCCCCGTGTTTGCGTGGGTTTCCTCCGGGTACTCCGGTTTCCTCCCACATTCCAAAAACATGCATTTAGGTTAATGGGCTTCCCCCCAAAATTGACCTTAGACTACATTAATGACTATGGTAGGGACTTTGTGATTGTGAGCTCCTTTGAGGGACAGCTAGTCACATGACTGTGGACTTTGTACAGTGCTGTGTAATATGTTGGTGCTATATAAATACTAGTTAATAATAAGCTATAGCAACAATATTTTTCTTTTGGAAAAAGAATTGTATAAAAGCTAAGCACTGTAAGCATCCTGGCAGTGTTATAGTTATCACAACTGACTAGCAATGTTTGCAAGTGGTACCGCTGTGGTTAACCACATTTAGCTTGAAAAATGATTAACATTGGAACAAATAACTTCATTCACCCCATGTTTTAGCCAGTTGGTGCTGCATGGTTTTATCATGTGCTGCATGCAGCGTGTAGGAACGGTCAACAACTCCTTCAAAAATAATATGATTAGAAGATTACAAAAAAAAGGCAACCTCTTCCAACCACATGCAAACGTCTGCAGAAGCCGAGTGGTTGCTGCCTCTTATTGCTCCCAGGCGCCTACTGGCAATCCCTCGGCTCCTGAGCGTGGTAAACAATGTGGTTTTAATCGCTGGTCTGAACATAGCTTAATTGTTACTTTTGTTGCACGTAAATGTTAAGAAATATATACATATGACAATTCTCCCCGGAATTTTTTGTTAAGCTGCATGGGAAGTAGCGTAGGCGAGTGGTGGCCTCTGTATTATGAACCAACTTGTCAGTAACTACCCAAAAACAGCCAGGTGGGTATTGATAAGTGCTGGGTGGTGCGCCCGTCTAAAATGAGCTGGGGAGAATATTCATATATATAGAAAGCCACGTAAACTACACAAAGAAACTCATACACTGAATACAGTCATTGCAGCTTGCATGCTCCTGCAAATATCAGAACACACTCAGGGCCGTTAACATTCACTAACTTTTATTCACGGTTCAAATGCAACAAATAGACAATAGTATGTTTTTTTATATTCTGAAATAAAAACAGAATTTGGATTGCGTTCGGCTCAGATTGTCCTTCTGTGATCTCCTGCATTAGTTGAAGGGTTAGAGAGAGAAACTGAATGTTTCATGGAGTATTAAAGGCGTTATTTATTTTAGGGCTCCCCTTTCCCCAGAGCCCGGCTGTATTAAGTGCTCAAATTATTTTCTTACAAGACCACATTTCATATTTGACAGCTTTTGTGTCGAGTTTCTGGGTGCGTTAACCCGTGTCGCAAACACCCAAGACGTTCTGTCATCGGTGTACTTGACGCAGCGAGGCCTCGTCCGCGCCGCGTATAAACAGACTGTCGGGTTTATTTGTTCAGTGAACGCTGAGAGAATGATAATAAACGAAAACACAGGATGATGTGAAACAAGAAGTACATTAGCTCTGGGCATTTTCTTTTCTCATTTGTCTGATTTCCCTTCAGATTCTTGAAGCGTCTGGGCAAAATTAAAACTAGGGAAGTATACTCGGTACGTCTGTGAGATATATTCAGATTTCCAATTTTCAAAATTCATGTTTTAATTCTTTTACAGTATAGAAAATAAGGCAGAAATCTATTGTGTGTCTAACGTCTGCTTTGTGCTGACAACACTGCACTGAAATCCAAAGCAGCGTTGTCAGCCCTTCATGCTGGGCTACAGAACTTTGTCTATCCGTAACTCACATGCACACTTTAAATTCTGGACCAGATCCATTCTAGGATTCCAGGTTCTCCCATGATCGGCTATCTTCAGTCTTAGAGAGCTTTCATAAATCAGGCTCATAATGCTGTCTTGATTCCTGCTCCCAACTTTTAACTGTGGTAGACAGAGTAGATTGGGGGATATAACCCAATGACTTGCACCCTTGTTGTCTAGTAGTAGGGTGCTTTAACATTTTATATACTTTAACATCTGATGCCATCACTAACTATTCCCGGTTGTCTCCAAAATTAAAGAAAAAGAACATCAGGCGTTAATGATTGAATTATTCATAATTAACGCTCCTGTGCTTTGCCTTTAAATCCCTCCACAGTTCTTGCCCTACTTACCTTTCTGACCTGGTAAAAAAAAAAAACCCTAGCCACTCTCCAATGACCTACTAATGACTTCCTCACTCATAACCTCCTTACATGCATGGCTCCAAGACTTTTCTAGAGCAGCCCCGACTCTCTGGAATGGGCTTCCTCATCCTTTTCAGCTTGCTCCTACTTTCTGTATCCTATATCCTATATTCAGTCTCCTATACCCTCACTACTTCCCACCATTCCATATCCCCCTCCTATTGTGTGATACTTCCCACACCTCCTAGATTGTAAGCTCTTCAGGTCAGGGTCCTCTTCTCCTCCTGTGTCACTGTCTGTATCTGTCATTTGCAACCCCTATGTACAGCGCTGTGTAATATGTTGGCGCTATATAAATACTGTTTATTATTATTAAAAATAATAATATTAACTAAATAAAATCTAAAAACTTTTTTTTATGCTGTCAATAGCAGCTACCCAACAGGTCCTTGTAAAAAAGAATAAGTTGGAGTAAAACTTCTCGCTCAAGACGGAGACCTCTCCCTCTCTCGGTTTACGGGCACTGTTAAACAGCGTAATGTTTGATCTGGAAATGAACCTTATTGCCGCTATTTAATTTAATTACTAATATAATTAATCCGCCCTCTGTACTCTTTTCCAACCAACACAAAGCGTAACGTGAAACTCCTGGGCTCCTCATAATTATTGGTCTTGTCCGTAAAATTATAGGCCATGCTGCATTGACAGGCGGGATCCTTAGGGTAGGGTATATTTTTTTCCATCAGATTCTCTGCAGACTTTTCAACTTGTGGTCTGTAAGAACTTAGAAAAACTTGCCCCAGCGAGGACGTTATGTAAATTTATTGCACGGTCACATCTTTGGGATGGAAGAGCAGCATGCACAAGGAGATATATGTCTCTAATAATATATATCTGCACTCTGGAATGCTGCAAATGCTGACATAAATCTCCGCCAGATTTTTTTTCCTATTTCCTTTTTAAAAAAAATTGTTCTTCCAATCCATAATCTGCTCTGTACTGGGCTGGGATAAGAACTGCGGGTGTCCTGGCTGAGCTTGAAGGGGAAATGTCTTAAGAATAAGGTTTTCCAAAATTTTGTAGTGAACTGAAGCACTTAAAGAAAAATTTGGAGAGAAAGTAGATGTACCCAATTACTGAAACCTCATGAACTTTAGCACAATGGCCCTGAGGGTGGAGAGGATACACTTTCATCAGTAAAGTTGGGTGATCCAGAAAACCTGGAATGGGTTTCCTAAAACTTATTTGCTATTTGTTAGCAAAGATTTTCAATCATGGACCAGATCCATTCCAGGTTTGCTAGATCACCAAACATCACTAATGAAAGTAGGCGCAATGAGCCTGATTTATGAAAGATCCCCAAGACTGGAGAAGAGAGACGATCATAGGTGAATCTGGGTGATCCTGCATGCCTGAAATATATCACATTTGCAAACTAATAGCAAATGATTTTTATGAAATTTTTAAGAAATCTTTTCCAGGTTTGCTGAACCGCCCAGGTTCCCCCATGATATTATATCTTTTCAGTCATGGAGAGCTTTATCCCCCCTGACAGTGATCCTGAGTGTGGCTCAGGGTAAGTTTTATGTACCAAAAGCGGTAACCCCGAGCCACACTCTGGGTAGGAAAAAAAAGCTCCTACCTGCTGCTCTCAATCCAGCAGCGTTCTCCGCGATCCCCGATGCATGAAGCGTCCGTACGCTGGGAAGGCGTGGCCGGGGAGGAAATGTAAAAGCAGATTACATTGTAATCTGCTTTTCAACATTGATCGAATTATAAAAAATAAATCCAAATAATAAATAATAAATCCAAAAGTTTATTCTATTATTGAACCCTTGCTTAGACAAATTTTTAAGTTTTGAATACATTTTTTATAATTATTTATTATATTTTTGATTTATGTTTCAAACTTATCATACCCAGGATTTATTCCGAAGAATTCCAGGCCTAAAATATTAAACACGCAAAACAAAGTACCACTTTTGACATAAAAATATAGACATAATCAGACCGCCAGGGAGGTTAATAAATCAAGCCAAATATTGCACAAAAAAAAAAAGCAATTCCCATTGTTTTGAGTTAGCAAATGTGTTTTGCTTTTATTGCACAGTTTGCCTTAAAGTGGATCGAAACTCAATTAATAAGAACTCATAAAGGATTTAGAGCTCCTCGGTGGGCTGATAGTAAATACCTATGCTGTAATGTTCTCTACAATGCCTAATGCCGGTGTAGCTGGGGAATACATTCAAATATTTACCTGTCATCGTCACATACAATGCAGGAGCAGCAGTCCCGCACAGGTATGGCCATATTCTGGGGGTCACCAGCTGCTGGCGGGTACAATGAATTTTTAGGCACTAAATTTAACAGTTCAGATTTAGGTTTTCAACTTGTTAATGTAATTTGTAATAAAAAGTTGTTTCAGTTCTGAATCTATCATTCTAATACACCAGGTTGTCCTGCCATAAAGGTCTTTGTTATCAGACGTTTGCCTGAACCAGGACCTCAATGTCAGGATCACCAGGTAATATTTTAACAAAAATTGAGGGTTTCTGCTCATATTTAAAAAATCGAATGAAATAATATTGAAATATAACGATCATAAGTAACGATTACTCAATTAATATTAAAAAAAATAACGAAATAGAGAGCTTTGGATGTAGAAAAAAGAAAATAAGTGAAAAATTAGGAGAATATATCGGTGAGAATCAAAACACATGTACCTGGGAGATTCTCCACCAGAAAATGTTTGGTGAATGTCAGATTTAGTAACCTAGTATACTTCATGTTTGTTTTTTTGCAATATGAATTCTGCAATAAAAGTAAAAATGTTGCATTCACTTGAACGTGGCGCTGCTTTTCCTTTGACATGTGGAAGAAGTGATATTATTAGACAGATCTGTCTTTGGGGCCCCTGGCACTGGGCAGCTCACAGACCTTCGGGCCAGGCTTAACCTGTAGCATGGAAGGGAATCGCGGGGCTCTGTCTTTCCTCACGGCTTTGATCTCTAGATAACATTGGCTCTAACCAAACAGTCCGTTATTCATCCCCTTTGATTAAAGAGGCCCTGTACCTCCCGCTGGTAGAAAACACGAGCAAGGCAGACATGAAACAGAATGGGCTTCTATCTCTTCATTCACTAGATGTAGCAAGCTATTGATTGGGTAACCTGTTTTCCCCTTCCTCAGGTGATTCTTTTTTGGAGACCCCATCCTACCGTTATGTTTAGGAACCTTTGGGGAGGTCAATTCAAGTCAAACATAAAAATTCCGATTTTGAGTATGTTTCTAGTTTTTATTCTTGCATTCATGGTTTTCACCTACCACCCTGTCTAGATATTTTTAAGTAAAGATAACAGAGACTTCTGATCCAGGGAATCTCCGATTGCCTCATGGAATCAGGAAGGTATATTTTCCCCTGTTGAAGCATATTGTGCAAACTTTTTGCCTTCCTCTGGATCAACTATGTCCATAGGGTTTTATATCTGGGATTTGTTTATTTCCCTTGTGGTTGTACTTGATGGGCTTTGTCTTTTTTCAACCTGACTTACTATGTAACAATATATCTATGTGTCTGTTGTTGCCATTTTTATTAATGGGTGAAATTAATTCTGCAAAAAGCAGAAAAATGTGTCTCCAGCATCACCATGGGTTCACTATAGCCTGGGCCAAAATAATATTATCCAGTATTTATAAATCATATTACACAGTGCTGTACAAGGTCCATAGTTATGTCACTAGGTGTCCCTCAAAGGAGGGACCTCAATCTAATGCCCCTACCATAGTCATACGTCATTTTCCACAGTCAATGGTCAATTTAGGTGGAAGCCAATTACCCTACCTGCATGTTTTTGGAATGTGGGAGGAAACTCATGCAAACTCCATGTAACTAGTGCCTTGGCTGAGATTAGAACCTGCAACCCAGCGCTACAAAGGCCAGACTGCTAACCTTTGAGCCACCATGCTGCCAGAAATGGCTCATGGGTTAGCTAGGATAGAATCTTGATGCCAATGTACATCTACCATTGGGGCCCACTGAGGTTCCATTTGGCCATGCTCAAAAAGCATACTTTTGTGATGGTCAGGTAGCACAGAACAAAAGCAGGTAAAGCATTTGCAGTGTAGGTAAAAAAAATCATGAAAGATACTGCACGTTGTTTTTGTATGGTTATCCGACTTTGTAAATCTCATCAGGAGCAAATTTCTGTACATCGCCTGTGCTCGGACAACTGCAGAAAGTAAGAACTGGACAGAGCCCCGTCCACAAAGACCTCCTAATCCTCATCTGTCATTGCAATGCTCTCAGTTTTCATACAGTAGTGAGGACATATCTCGAGGTAATATGGATCCTCCACATGTTACAGGACAACATGACACCAGTGGGATGAAGCACTGTACAAGATCAATCTCTTATGGTCTATGTGATACAGAAGTAAATAACAGCTGTGTTATTGATAGGTGGACCATCAGTGTCCTCATGTCTCTGCTTCATCTGCTCTGGTAGAATGAAGATTCAAATTGCTCACCAGTTGTTAACACGCTTGTTAGTCTTTCAGCACCATGGTAGCTTCTTAATCTGATAGGGAATGTATAGAGAAAGAGATGACAGCCAGTCTATGGCATCTTCACTGCTGATGAAAGATGCTGATAAAGTTCAAAGTTCAGCATACAAGTATTCTGTGTAAGGCATGGTGCCTTTAAGTCTTGGCAAACCAGTAATGTGCTACTGTACGAGCCGAAAATGTACTCTAATAAAAGTGAAGGTTGGAAGGGCCAGAAATGGCTTAGGGTTGGCTACAAATTATTTGTCCATGTACACCTACCATTGTGGGCCACTGTGGTTCCACTTGATCATGGCCAAAGTGGCTTATGGTTGTCTACAATTTAGTTGCCAATGTACACTTACCATTTGGGCTGTAAAAAAAGGAAGGTTGGAACAACCAATGTGGTTCCACTGGTCCATGGATAGAAAGGGCTCATTGTTGCCTGCAATCTTATTGTCAATGTACACCTACCATTGTGGGCCACTGTGGTTCCACATGATCATGGCCAGAAATGGGCTTATAGTTGGCCACAATCTAGTTGCCATTGTACACCTACCACTTTGAGCCACTGTGGTTCCACTTGACCATGGCCAAAAATGGGCTCATGGTCGGCTACAAACTAGGTCCCAATGTACACCTACCATTGTAGGCCATTGTACCTCTATTTGACTATGGCTAGAAATGGCTCATGGATGGCTAGAATTTAGATTCCAATGTACACCTACTATTGTGGGCTACTTTGATTTCACATGATCATGATGAGAAATAGCTCATGGTTGGCTACAATCTAGTTGGTAATGTACATCTACCATTTGGAGTGAATAAGTGAAAATTGGAAGGGCCAATGTGGTTCCACTTGACCATGGCCAGAAGTTGCTTTTAGTTTGCTACTATACAGTTGCCAATGTACACCTACCACTGTTAGCCACTGTGGTTCCTCTTCACCATGCCAAAAATGGCTCACGGTTGGCTACAGTCTAGGTGCTAATGTACACCTATCATTGTAGGCCATTTGTAATTCCATTTGACTATGCCTAGAAATGGCTTATCGCTAGAATTTTATTTCCAATGTAAAACTACTATTGAGGGCTACTGTAATTCCACTTGACCATGGCCAAAAATGTCTCATGGAGGGCTACAATCTAGTACACCTACCAGTGTGGTTCCACTTGGCCATGACCAAAAATGGTTTGAAGTTGGCTGTGCTCAAGTTGTCCATGTGCACCTACTTTAAAAATATTTAATTTATATATCTTGTTATGTGGGCATCACCACTTTGACCTTCTCCAACCTCACCTGTTGAATTCTCCATTACATAAATAAATTCCAAGAGGCAAAGCTGAACCCTCAATAAAGATGTGGGAAGTATGTAGACACAGAAACTCAAGTGCAGAGATCTGACCTGGATTGTTTCCGAGCAGGATGATGGAACTCAGTTATGAACTGACCATACATTGCAACCTGTAGAACTTCTTTTCTTTTATATCTACCAACAACCACATAATCCAATATCCTGCCTGAATGGATACACATTGATCAGATTATTAAGGCAGGTCACTAAAAAATGCCAGAGTGATTTGGGTCCAAATGAAGGAGTGTTTACTTTTTAAAGCTAAATTAATAATTCTCACATTTTATATAGTGCCTATGCACACATAAATACAGGAGGGCATCATTTGATTTTGTTAATTTTTTGCTGAGAATATTTTAGTGTGCATAATCTGGGCACAGACTGAATCAGACAACTCGGAAACTGCATTGTTAAAGGGACCTTCCATGCTCAATGCAGGTATCATTTTTATTTGGAGAATGCTGGAGAGCTTCCTAGTCTGCCTTCATGTCTACTTTGAAACATTGCCACCTTTCTTTCTGGATTAGTATTTTTATTACTATTTATGGGTGAATTTAAAAGAAGGAGTCATTACACACAAGGTGGTCGGAACACCCAAACGCTCCCAGGTGAAAAGAAGCAAAGCCGGAACTATGATGGTTAGATCCCTCTGATGGAGTGTAAAAGTCCTAAAAGAAAGACTCCCTAAGATCACTGACATTTACCTATATACTTAATATCAGTTTGGAAGATATGATCCTTTCTATGAAAGAATAGAATTGTTTTTTACCAAATGATATTTGAGTGTCAATTTACCTGTGTTAGGATATAACAATGGCATTCTCCAGGCAGTGAATGGAGTCACAGTGTCGCATTTATTTCCTGTTGTCTCTGCTTTGACAATCCCATAATCTTCTCCAGGAGCCTCATAGAAACGTGTCATTCTTAATTATGATTTTATTAGCGGCTGATGAGAAATGGGAGGGTGAATGGCTCTTTTGTATGAGGACTACTGGATCAGCAGCGCTTGGGAAACCAGGACACTGCAATTCTTCACCGCAGAACACAATCATTTGTCTTCATAGTCTCCTGACTGACAGCTGTGACCTTGTGAGATCTATTGTACTTCTAGCAAGATTATTCAATATAGAAAACAATATGCTGATAGTAGGGCTGTAATTGTATGAGACAAGGTCATCCTTACACCTCATTTCCAACCATTTAATTTAGATTTAGGAGCTGTCGGAATGACATAAAGCTTGCAGCAGCACTGAACATTATGAAAATAGTGCTTTTTGTTAATATAATATTTGATAACGTTTTTCATGTTTTTTTATATCTCAGTGCTGCTAATCTTTTGCATCATTTTTGCAACTATGCTCCGTTTACAAGGCATTTCTAAACAGGGTTACCTGATGGTGACAACAGTGGGCCATGTCTAAGCAATGTGAACTTATAAAGGTCTAGTTATAAATGTTTTCACCCATTATTTACCCAAAATTATGCCCCAGCTCCAGCATGAGCTCAACATCATTGCTCTGGACTGGCTTCCTGAGATGGCAATGGAGAATGCCAAGTAATTAGTGTTGGCATTGCCTCCTAATGTCTCCTGTAATAGGGTGACAACGGATTACATGAATAAGGGAGAGCACGACTGGCCAAAAAAAGAACTGGAAAAATTCCCCCATTCAGGTTTTTTGTACCATCTGGCCCCGGCCACCTTACAAAACAATGCCACTGTGCCAGGAAGGCTTTGCATTCCATAAGGCTAAAGCTTTTGGTGAACCCTCTTTCCCTGATGAGCCCCAGGTTCCTAATCCAACTGTGGAAAGAGTGATTGAATTTGCTTTGCAGGATCAACAATTAGTATTTTGATAAATGTTGCAGATTTGAAACAATCCAAAAGAAAGCGTAGCAAATGGAGATTTTAGCAATGGGGTTTAGATCTTCTCAAAATGAACTTTCGACTATAGGTGAGTATCCAGGATTAGCCCCGGCTGCCAGGGAAGAATTTCCAACCTGACCATTCCAACCTGGCCAACCCAAGTTGAAGATGGCGGCACCCACAATGGGGCAAGGCGAGGTGAGTGTGCCTAACAAAATTACGAACAAAGAAAGTTTATTGCCAAAGGTACATCATCTGCCCCCTGCAAGGAAGTGCCCCCTGCTTAGTGCCATTTTTTATTTTTCCGCTTAGTTCCACTTTAATGGGGCTCTCTCCTTGACTCACTGCCCCGCTCTCTAATCTTTTCACTGACCAGCTCACCATTTCTGTCTCCCTATCTTTAAACGAGCCATTTGTTGCTCTGAAATTCAAGTCACCGACTTACCAAGCGGCTTTCAGTGTTATTCACCTAATCTCGTTAGGGACATTTGATGCCAACTGGTTCATAACTGCTGCCTTTTAAGTGAACGCTAATGGGTTTACTTTGGAAATCTTAGCTCCTGGCAGCTCGTCAGCCTTGATAAACTGTAAATATACTATTGTTGGTGAGGCTTAAATAAAATTATCACTTTCTTTACGTGTTCCTGTCAACAAGATTAGGGCTGTGATTCTACAAAAAAAGAAGAAAAAAAATAAAGGTGCCAGAATGGTTCTATGTGTTGGAATTAGGTACAGGTCTTTGTTTCACACGCAGGGGGAAGATTTTGCTGTTTTGTAGATTTGAAGGCTATTTGTGCCCAAAGCAGCCAGTTATTGGAATATGGCTTTCCAAATTCTACCCCAGTGGTTCTCAACCAGGGTTCCTCCAGACGTTCCTAGGGGTTCTTTGAGCAATGAGCAGTTTGTACCTCTCAGGTCAGTATAGGTGACACCAAAAATCTTTTTGGCAATCTGTAAGGGTGAAATTATTACCAATGACAAGCAATGTAAGCGAAATTCTTCCTATTAACCTCCACACTACATGTACTGTGATCTGTGGATATAGTAATGGGTTCTCTGAAGTCCTGAAAGTTTTTTCAAAGGTTCTTCCATTAAATAAAAGGTTGAGAAATACTGATATACCCAATAGCTTCAAGCAGTGCATGTGTTGATTGGGTTGATTTAAATGTCCTAGAGGGGGCGATAATGAGCAGGAGGCATTTATTTTTGCATGGAATGGAATGATTATTACCGTGTTTCCCCGATGATAAGGCAGGGCCATCAAATAAGACAGCCCCCCCTTTTTAGGTAAAAATGAAAAATAAGCCCCCCTCCCCCCCCGCAAATAAGCCACCCACCGATTACTTACCAGAATCGCGTGGTGCGGTGGGTGACTCCGTGTGTGGTTCCTCCGTGTGGTTCCTCCGTGCGTCCTCTTCATGAAGAGGAAGTGACAGGACTGAAGTGACTCCGCCCACGCAAACACACGTGACTCCGCCCACGCAAACACAGGAAGCTTCCCTCATCCCTCCCTAACGGAGACTGCAGGAGTTTGTTCAGGAGTTCAGACAGGTTTTTTTTTGCTGTGAGCAATACCACTCTATATACGGTAAGCTTTAGAATGGGACATTAAATGGTACAGTATATTATTGATTACAGTAGAAGGGGACAATGAATGGATCAGATTAATCAGAAGGGGACAATGATTGGCACAGATTGATCAGAAGGGGACAGGAATGGCACATGATTGATCAGAAGGGGACAATGATTGGCACAGATTGATCAGAAGTGGACATGAATGGCACATGATTGATCAGAAGGGGACAGGAATGGCACAGATTGATCAGAAGTGGACAATGATTGGCACAGATTGATCAGAAGTGGACATGAATGGCACATGAACAATAACTGTGTACTGTAGTCTTCTTCATGGGTAAATAAGGCATCCCCCTGAAAATAAGCCCTAGAGCATATTTTGGCCTTCAAAAAAAATAAGACAGTGTCTTATCATCGGGGAAACAGGGTATGAACAATTTTAAGTTCCATGCATGCATTGGTGTTGGGTAAGGGCCATGGTTTCGGGTCTGTCACTCATGGGCAGATACATACCCAACCACTGGAGTTATCTGCCTGTCTGTGGCCAGCCGGAGTCATGTGTATTATGTTTTGCAGATAACAGGAGACATTCCCGGGCAAATAATCCATGATATTTTTTTTGGCCAGGGCCTATTATTTTTCTGATGGTAAGGCCAGAATTTATTTGTTCAGTTCTCAGCAGGGCTTTATCTTAAAGCAACACATAGTTGAATTTCTATAAATGTTCATTTAAATACAGTCTGTATTACTCACATAGGAATTAATCCAAATTTTTGTGTGCTTTTGCAAACCTATATGTTACCTTTTTAAAATATCAGATGTATCATCACTGTGCTGTACATAGTCTTGTGCAGAGAGTAGAGCTGTGGGAGGGGCCTGACAGCCCCACCCACTGCAGGCTACCTGCTGATAACTACAGGAAGGGGCGGATACAAGACCAATCACTCTGCACAAGAAGAGAGAACAGCAGTGACCGGTCTATATTATAGTAAGCCTGGGATTTAAGGTGTGTGTTACCTGCAGTGATGAGTTGATTGGCTGCATCATTTGATTTTCTTTATCTCTTTATAAATAGGCACACAATACTGTTACTGTAAAAACCATAAAAATCCTTTTTATTTGTGTGGGGAGAATTTACTACACGTGTGTTTTTTTTTTTCCCTCCTTGGGGATTTTCTGTGACTAATATTGTCTCAGCAAAAAAAGAGTGAGTTGTGATTTGTGCAGGAAATGTAAAACAGTTCATTGACAAATTGGAAATCATTCAAAAGCCTAAAACCCGGAGATAAGCACTTAATGGCTGTCAGTTCAGCCGCTCTCCATGATGTCATTTGTTGGTGTTATACATTATATTCTGCTGATATAAAAAAATATTTCTTTGGTTTAAAGTTTCATAATTTTTAAGCAGAACAGTGAAAAAGAAACTACAGAAGAAGAGTATGGGGTCTGTTAGGCAGTGAATCTGAAACATTCCCTGTTCCATGTATTATAATGGCAATGGTTGATTCACCACCAGGGAATGTATAGAACAATAGACCCGTATATATACCTATATCAGGATTCTCCCCAACCCCTTTTAGCTGGGTGCACCACCCGGCACTTTTCAGTACCCACCCGACTGTTTTTTGAAGAATTTGGTCACCATAAAGGGGCATTCACCTACCTACAATTTCTTCCCATCCAGCTTTAAAAAATTTCTGGGTTGAGCACTGCTTTATACATATGAGATGTAAGTTTAGAGCTTTTTATGTTTTATTTTAAGTATATCACATAAGTTTTACCAGTATTGTGAAACTTCCAAAGTCTTTTTCCAATTTTTTTATAATTTCAGCCCGTCACTCTTTTGTCTATTTTGGGAGATTCCCAGCAATTGGTACACAGATATAATCCAATACCAAAGCCAATCTATTATAATCCCGAACATTTCTCCTGGAGTAGAAAAAAATCTATTGACAGAATAGTACAAAGCCAAAGAATCGCATTGGAATTTTTTGTCCGTGCCTGAGGGGTCCGGCTATAATAGAGGTGGAAGAGCCACCTGTAACCCTGATATCTGTAATTCACTCTTCTATAATTCCCAAAGTCGTGTTGGGTGGAATGACGGTCGTTATGTCTCAGAGGCAGCGCAGGACCTGGGAATGAGATGCAATAAATAAAAATAATATGCAAATAATTCAAAAATTGCGAGCATGCAGGTTCCTTATTGCGGATGGGACAGGTGATGTCTCTTCTGCAGGAAAAGAAACTTACCTGACTGTTCTCGGTCTTCTCTATATTCTATACTGAGCTGAACGTTCAATATTAAACAATTTGCATTATAAACAAGTTTCACCTTTGCACATCTATGTAGAAGGAGGATCTCCGCATGCCCTGAAGGTATCACAGATATTAGTTTGCATAATCTGTTTCTGTCCCTGATCCCCAGGGGTGATCGCTCTCCCAGCTCTGTGGGTGGTTTTTGTAGTATTCTGGGAATTGTAGTTCCCCAACAGATGATTTGTTAAGGGGGAAAAACTGGGCCATTGCCCAGGACCCCTATTTTTTCCAGGGCCCTAATTTATAGAATGGTAAGGGTGCAGGGAGCTGCAATTGGGGGGCCCCACTTCATAATTGCCCTTCACCCTGTTTTACTTCTGGACCACAGGCATTGCTGGGTGAGGGCTTTTTCCTTAAAAAAAAAAAAAAAAAAAAAGATAAATGTGATTTAAATAATAAAATAAAAGCAATATTCATCTCACTATGAGCATTCTTATCTAGAATTATTAATATTGTGTGATACTTCCCCCACCTCCTAGATTGTAAGCTCTTCGGGGCAGGGTCCTCTCCTCCTGTGTCACTGTCTATATTAGTCTTTCATTTGCAAACCCTATTTAATGTAAAGCGCTGCGTAATATGTTGGTGCTATATAAATGCTGTTTATAATAATAATATTGTATGGTTGTCTTCTGTGTGATGAAAGCAATGCAGTGCAGCGAGCCCACTAGCCTAGGTACAGACGCAGTTTTTATTGTGCTGAGCCACAAATGCATAAAAGCTGAGATTATAAATGTTTCTGGATCTGAAAAGTGAATGCTATAAACTGGCATTGCTTTATTAGTCCAAGTGCATAGTCCATAGATATCACTGCAGCAGCCCTAAAACCTGGGAGGTCCTAGTATGCAAATATTGACTTTAGCTAAAAGTCATTGTGTGACCCGCCCCCTTTCCAGATCTCCTATCAATATAATGGGCAACCTTCCAGATTTATAAAGGGTTACAGTATTAGAGGAGCCAATTGTCAGCTTTTTAACCAATAGCCAATATTTGCAAAAAAGAGCATTTTGCTGTCTTGAGGCGACTAATAATACTCCTGACATTCTGATGTCAGCGTTTAGGATTCTAAATGAATACAAGTTCACTTTAAGTAATTGGAAAATAATAATATGGTGGTCTGTAAAGCAAATCATAATTCAATATCTCGGCATTCATTGTCAAAAAAATCATTCCTGTTGCCCGGTCACATGACCAGTTTTATGGCATTGGTCACATGATCTCAGCCCAGTGCAGAGGAGCTTTGCAGGATTTCAGGAGATTGTTCGAGTTGAGGGTCCAGCTATGGCCTAACACCAGTTGAGGTCACATGACTAATATCCATTCCTATGGCTATCATAAAGGGCTACAAAATTTAACAAGTTCCTGAATGTATTTCCATGCACAAAGCAGGGTTTATTTAAATAAAAGTCCTTATTTTTTTGGTGTTGATCTGGTTTAAAAAATTGTAAAGGCCTCCTAAGGATAGGATTTACATTTTAAATCCTGGCCAAGTTTTCTTCTCATTCAGAATTGAGAACCTTTTCACGGAAGATCTCTATAGATGTCTGTCCTCCTTAGCGGCCCCAGGCAGATCACTGCTGGTGCTGTACATGCCATTCTATGACAAATGAGCATTGCTTGACACTGTACACACTGCAGGTTGTAGTGAATAAACTGTGAATCTTGCATGTGTCTTCTGACCTTTTTAAGAAGAAAATTGTTCATTCATCAAATTTAAGTAAATACTTGTAAATGAAGTTTGCACTCTGTTATGGTTCTGAGAAGATTTTAATCCGATTGTTGAGTTTTGTAAAATCTTCAATATTTTGATTGGACGGTTGAAGCGCGCAGGGGTATTTGTTATCTTTCTTAAAAGACAACCTTAATCTTTCTTTAAAGATAACCTGTCACCAGACCATGAAAATATTATCTTGTATTTATATTTATTTCAGTGATGATCTTCCCATAAGATTATATTTGAATGGCAATTATTTCATGCATGTATCAGCTCATCTTTGGATCATAGAGAATTAACTGGGTGGCCATTGGGTGGTTCATGTAGCAGCTCATACATGGCAGTTAATGAAGAATGAATGGGGTGGCCCATGGCGAATTAATGTAGAAGCTCATCTATGGACGCTTAGAGAGAATGAATGGGGTGGCCCATGGGCAGTTCATGTAACAGATTAAATATGCCAGCCCATGGAGAATGAATGGAGTTGCCCATGGGTAGTTCATGGAGCAGCTTATCTATGGATGCATATAGAGAATGAATGGGGTGGCCAATGGGAAGCATATGTAGCAGCCTATTTATAGCAGCTCAGAGTAAATTAATCAGGTGGCTATTGGGTGGTTCATGTAGCAGCTCATACATGGCAGTTATTGAATGAATAGGGTGGCCCATGGGCAGTTCAGGTAGAAACTCATCAATGGCAGCTCCTGGAGAATGAATGGCGTGGCCAATGGGTGGCTCATATAGTGGTTCATTCATGGCAGCCTATGGAGAATGAATGGCGTGGCACATGGGCGGTTCATGTAGCAGCTCATATATGACAGCACATGAAGAATGAATGTGGTGTCCCATGGGCGGTGTATGTAGCAGATCATCTATGGCAGCTCAAAGAGAATGAATGGAATGGCCAATTAGCAGTTCATGTAGCAGATTGTCCTTGGCAGTCCATAGAGAATGAATGGGGGTGGTCCATAGATTGTTCATGTAGCAGATCCTCTATGGAAGCCATTTGAGAATGAATAGGGTGGCCCATGGGCAGTTCAGGTAGCAGCTCATCAATGGCAGCTCCTGGAGAATGAATGGCGTGGCCAATGGGTGGCTCATATAGCGGTTCATTCATGGCAGCCTATGGAGAATGAATGGGGTGGCACATGGGCGGTTCATGTAGCAGCTCACCTATGGAAGCCAATAGAGAATAAATGAGTGGTTCCATAATTTGCTGCAGCCCGCTGTAAAATGTCCAAATGCTGTTTATTTAAGCAGCGGCGCAGTGGCATGGGAATCCTGGCTGTTGGCAAGGTGGCAGCCACGGGAGGTCACAAATCTGAACTTAGCCTTAGAGTGACCCTAAGACTAGAAACATGTAAGTTCGTCCTTGTATGCTGCTATCCTCTCTTTTGCATAGGAGTTTAATAACATTGCAAAACAAGAGGGAAGTTGCAAAGAAGTTGCTCATGTGAATGGACCCAGAATGCAATGCAGCGTGCTTTCTAAATACAGCTGCAAGAGCATTATAATGAACTAAAAAAGGAACAAAGTAAATGTTCTTTGCTTGACAAATCATCTTTACACGTTGGAATGACCATTTCATGTCATATTTTACTGTTCTGTACTTTGGAGGTGTTCAGCTGACACATCAGGCCTGAGGCTCAAGCAATGGTAGCTGTGAATAAATTAGCCGTGCCGTACACACGATGTTGTCTGAGTTATGTCAAACATCCAAATTCCCCTCTTTGATTTTCCATTTTGACCTCAGAGGTGCGTGGGTTCAGTGGCTCCTAAATCCTTCACCTTTGAAGGACGAGCTACTTGTCAGCTGCTTCTCTCCAAATTGTCTGATGCAGATGTTTTACTTTAGGTCAGCATTTGTTTTCCTTTTGCTGCTCAGTCTATTAAAGCATAAATTGGTTTTAGCTATCCTTCAAAGTATTGGGCTTTCATTGAGCTGTGGGTGATAAGGAGAGGGCGCTATCACACGAATCAGCTACATTGCATCTAAGGCTACGTACACACGTGCAATGGTTAATCTGCATGACTGGCTCAGGACTGATATCGGAAAAGAATCTTGTGTGTGTACGGCGTTCGTCATCCGAATGACTGTGCTGGTGGATCCACGGACGATGAAAGATCGTAATGTAAGTGAACGGGAGAGAGCACAGTGGGGTGCCGCTCTGTTGTTCTCCTTTCTCCCCTCTCCGTAGAGCAGAACAGGGCTGTATGTACAACGCTCATTCATGCATTATGCAGTCGTTTTTCATTAAAAAGGATTGTGAAAGATCCTTTCAAACGACAATTATTGTATGTGTGCCTAACTTTTAAAAGGACAGGTTATCTTTAAAATCGAACCTCAGGCTTAGTAGTTGCCTTAGGTAGCTGCCGTTCCAACTGTGGTGGATGGGATATGCACCCCGAACTGAGCACAGCACTGCTGCTCATGGGGACGCATTGGCACGATGGGAAAGAAATGGGGCACGCCCACGAGGTGCCTGGACTCAGGAACAACATTGGAAGTCACACATAATATTTCCCTGTCTGCCATAATATAACGTTACACTCTGTAATATTTTTAAAAATTACATGATCAAGTGGTTGTAATCACAAACTATGATTTTTGGGCTAAAGATAATTGAATATTAATTGGGCAAGGCATTTTATTGTCTCTTGGTTGACCATCTGAAGCCACTTTTTATGTCACTCATTGTAAAAATGATTCACCATGAGTTCATGGTGAACTGATGAATTATCAGTTGGTACATTGAGTTCTTTCATTGGATTGCCAGGATTGTTTTAAATATTCATAATTACGATTGTAATATCAAAAGTAACATTTTAGAAAATCATATTCTGCTTAGTCGTATCGGTCATCTGTACGTTCACAGGAACTGGTTTATTGCAAACCTTCAATCCACAGAGCCGCTTTTTCAACTTGCATTCATCTATTTTCTTGGCCATCGTTACGGAAGGTATGGAAAAATAAACATTTGTGGATTATAAGTAAAGTTGCCAGAAATTATTGAGATGAAAGTGGTATAATGTGCGTGTATGTGATAGGGAAGTGTTGGGGGTTATTTCCAAGCTCACAGCTGACTGTGATGTCCCGTGATCCTATAGAACATAATTACTGAGAATCATATGATATATTTCCGCTGTTCGCCCACTAGAATCAGCTCTGCAAAGCTACAGCAATGTCATGTTGTGTTCCTTTAGGGACTGGTATACTGTACATAGTTCTGAATGGCACATGTTCAGGTGGATGGTGGACAAATGCACGTTACCTGCTCCAGGGTGCTCAGGTTTAACCCCTATGCCCTGGACAGGAGGAGGAGGTATTGACATGATTTAATGAGTGTTTACTTAACACTATAGTAAGTGGTTGTGGTGCGGGTGCAGTGCTCATATGTCACAAAGGATCATCTGCTGTCCTTTAAACACTTGCAACTGCTTGCCAATGATGTTGGAACGTGTTCCTAATGAAGTCTATGGAAGCGGTGCTGCAATAGAACAACTTTTTGAAGCTTCTGAAAATTTGCAGTACAACCACATTACTTATTTCAATATTCATGGCATTGAGGGGTTCAGTACTGGTTCCAAGCAGTGAAAGCTACGGAAAACTGTGCCATGGGCATCCACATTTGCACAAATTCTAATCAGCAACCGCATGGCCAAAAGTGGTTTTTGGGCAACTGCACTGCGATCTGCTGCAGCCGTGTGCAACAAAGTCACCACCTGCTCCTATTATTGTTTTTATTGTTATTAATAATAAACAGGATTTATATAGCGCCAACATATTACGCAGTGCTGTACGTGAATATTAGGTTGAATAAGAACAGCTGGGACCGGTTGAGCCTTTCAGAATGCTGCGGCTCACCTGAATTAGGCCCAGGACTCTCTTGGTAGCCATGTTGGCATCATAATAAATAAATGGCCAGAATTTCTCTTGCAGTTGTTCTGTTTGATCCCCTCGGAGTTTGCATGTATTTCTCTATTTTTGGGGGGTTTTCTCCACAAAGATACTGTCAGGTTTATTCGTCCTTTACATGTCCATGATGGAAGAATAGCCAAGCAATTTCCTGCATGTAATGAAACCTTGGGGGGCCAAGGCGTTCCCTTTGCAAAACCAATCATCACTTCACTATAGATAATTCACTTGTCTTAGTGAATCTGGTGAAAATTCACTTTGCAAGAAAATATGCACTCTCATGCAACAGAATAAAAACAAAAATGCAACAGACCAATATTAGTTGAACAAGCTTAATCTCTTTAAACTCCAAGCAGTTACAGGTTGTCACCAGAACAGGAAGTGAGGGAGATTCACCCCAACGTACACAGACAGAAATAAATCGAGAGCTAGGAAAACTCAAATAGACATATTTGCTTCTTTTCCATATGATGGCGCTACTAGTAACTGAGCACTGACCAATCCTCTTTGCCGGTTGAGGGAGACTGTGCAGTATGGATTGACTTTAGTAAAAACAGGACAGGGGTTCTAGCGCCTCCCAAAAAATATAAAAATGATTGGACGCTTCTAGGTTTTGCTTTAATAAAACTTTCTAGAAATAGATCATACTAAAAGCAGTTATAGATAAATTGGCTGCTGGACAGCAGATGAAGCAATAAACTTTTTTACCACAAACCTAAAAATTACCCCAGAATATTGTCCTCATCCCAAAAGACCCAACACGTTGTATTAACCCCAACACTCCCTGCCCCATCACAATGCCACCATTCAAATCCGACTCCTGCGTGTGGTGCCATAGATATCGTTTTCCTGGAACGGCAATTTCCTTTTTGTCCTCCACAGACATTAAAACACGGAGAGAGCGCGGCTATAAAAAAAAATGTCAGTAGGAATCGCATTAAAAAAAGACAAACAGGCCAAGGAAAACATAGTTCAGCATGGGGAGCGCTGCAGCAAAATACATCTGAAAAACAATAAAAGCAACAAAATCTGAATTTATAATCTCCATGTAATAAATCCTAATGGACGAGGCAGCTTTATTACAAGATGCACATAAAACAAAAATGTTACATAATACGGCAATGAAGAAAAAAATGTTCAAAGATAATTGCAGAGAAAAAAGCTGAAGTTGGCTCTGCTTATATTTTGCCTTCTAATATTCATCCCTTTAGTTTCAATAAGAATTTAATAAATTTTACAAAAAATATACATAAAAAAAAAAAAAGCTCAAGTAACAATGTACAGAAAACAGTATGCAAAAAATGAACTTGGGAATATATATTAAACAATATATTGCAACAGAGCCATATCGCCTATAACAGTAAAAGCTCCTCAAAACTATGGATCTGAGGATATTATTCAATCTTTTATGCAATTGTTTTTGCATGCTTTATTTTAGAGCCAGTGATATTATTATAGGGTATCTGTACTTCCCTGTGATTCTATATGGAATGCAGGCTGATCATTGTTGGTGGGGGTTGGGGAGACCCCCACAGCACCCTGCCCAAATACTCCCTGCTAGACCCCTGGTGAAAGCAATGGGCTAGCTCTAGAAAGGAATTATGCAAATATTTTTAAAAAATATGGGCGGCGGAGTGGGCGTTCCTAGGCATGTTGTATTTGTAAGCAAGCCACTCAAGGTGACACCCCCAAGGGACTCCCATGATTGAAATACCTTAAATCCAATGAGTGAAAGTGGTGGGTCAGGGACAGTCATGCTGGGTAGGGAATGACTAGATGATCCTAGATGTCCTCCAAACAGGACATAAGGCAGGTTCACATGCTGCAGCTTCTAATGCACATTGCAAGAAGCTCACAGTGTGCACCAATATCAACTTCAGTCCCGGAGAGGAACCTGAAAAACGATGCAAGACGGGATAAAAAGCCAGAGTTCAGCTTTAAATCAAAACGGGTTACACTACAGAAGATACACATTTGCATTCATTCTTTACTCAGAAAGATCTGAGCAACTGCAGGATAATGGGAAGAAAAGCAGATTGCAGCCATGGTGGCTCCCCCTGCATTCAGGTTATCAGCTGATTGTTTCCAGTAACCGGGAATAATGGGGGAGAATTAAAAGGGAACACCTGTGGTTGTTCAGCAGCTTTCTTTTTCTGAAGGTGAAATATCTGTGCAAAACTTTTGCAATGAATGTCTGTAATCTGACTTTCAGCTCAGAACACATTGCTAAGAGCCAATCACACAAACATATTACGATGTCTGGGGGGATTTTACCACCTATGAAGGAATCCTAATTTCTGTCACCAAGATTGTCTGCCCAGTGTGGTTGCTGGTGGGAGCAATGTCTGGCAAATACCCGAACTGCTAATTTGGCATATTCTTCACGAGGTCAGCGGAACACTTTCATAGACATTCACCTTAAAAGAATCTCTGTGCAGATATGCATTGTAAGGAGATCAGAGCGAGTGAATGTGCTGGACACCTCCATCCTAGGTGAATAAATTGCAATTTCGTAACAGTGCCATCTAACCTCCCAATACCCAATTACCCCATACCCAACTAAATCATTGAAGTAGAAGCCATTTAGTTTTCTCTGCAGATGAAACTTTTAGTATTTCTTTTTAGAACTCTTTATATAGCCTGTTGTCTTGTTGGTTTAGCGGGCCTCAAAGTGTTTCAGGACCAAAGCCAGACTTTTTTTTTTCCTTCATTGCTATTATAGAGATCTGGGATTTGTTAGCCGCCACTCAGACTACAAACGTTCTAGATAAAACCTATCCAAAACATGGACGTTCTGCCAGCTACAAATACGGTCTTTTATCTCGGCACAAGTGCATGGGCATGGACAATCACAGGGCTCAGATACCATGGCGGGGGCCGCATCACTCCTCAATATGGCGCTATGGCTGATGATTGCCGCCATGTTTATCAGCTGGGATATAAAGGATATAAAGGATGAGAAGAAAGAGCGGTAGGATCACTAGAAACTTTTGTGTTTCAATGTGTATCCAAACCCAGGAACAAAATGTCATGTCCCTATTTATTGCATTATATGTTGGCACTTTATAAATAAAGGGTAATATTATATATCTATCTATATAGTAACATAATATTGTAATTTAACAATTTTTTTTTAATTTGAAATCTGCAACTTCTATTAAAATAGAAGTTAATTCGTAATTAAATTGTACCTAAACCCAAAAAGCAAAGTCACCAGGAAGCTTTTGGTGGAAAAGGCATGCCAAAAATTCTTCCCCATTTTGCTAGAATAGTACTTTAAAGGAGAGCTAATGGTGAATTTTTCTCTCACTTTTTAAATATCTCACCACACCTTTATTTAATTCTATAACAAGATAAGATTTTCTTATTTTCCTATGAAGGAAATAGGACTTTTTTGGTTCACATAAATATCACCACTTTTTATAATAACTTTACATTTCTGTATTTTATTCTTGATACAAAACACACAAACATTTTTCTCTTTTTAGAGTACAATATCTTTTACATATAGTTTATCTTTTGATGCCATTAAACTGTCCTTTATTATTGTGGTGATATTTTTGTGCACCCATTTCCTTCATAGGAAAATAAGAAAATCTTATCTTGTTTGTTGCAAAATTATTCCCCAACTATCCAAAACAAGTTTTGATTACAGATACATTTCACCTAAGTTTCACCCTATACAATTCTATTAGAAAATGGGTGATTTTTTAGTGAACTTTTTTTTTCCACTGTCCGTTGAATGCTTTAACTTGCAATGTTGTGTCATCCAAATCCTCATCGTGTACAGTGATATCCCAGTTATCTGTAATTCCCCTTTTGTCAGGAGGAATTAACCCCCCGACCCATGTCACTGCTCATATTACTCTCCGGATACGCAATGCTTGCAAGGCCGCTGCTATCAGTAGACGTGATAGCTGACAATTCCGTCCTTGTGCCTAAACTTTTCTGCGCCACCTGACGGTTGCTGTGACATAAAAACAGCTGATGGAAATTCATCACCCATCATTCTTCAGAGATCGGGTTTAAGCTGGAGCCACAGCAGACGTACAATGCAATGTAATAATATCATGTACAGTATTACATATCATGAGATAATACAACACTGACAGATACAAGATGACAAAACACAACAATCATACCATGACATAAATGATAACATGTACTGTATAGAAGTATTAAATAACAGAATAATATCATATATCAAAACCAGAATTCTAGAACGATGTAAACAAAATAAAATCTATAACATATTAATAACATGAAAATTATAATGCAGCCTTTCCCAATCTTTTCACCCCTAAGGGGCCCTTCAAAATATTTTTAGGGCTTGAGGAACCTCTGCTAAAACCAATTTTGGGGGTTTAATGAGAAAAGGGCCTCCTTAATTGGATGAATGACCCTCTACAGCTTATATAGAAGCTATAAACATCATTGGAGTCATCCAGCTGGCTTCACCAAGCGATGTTGGCTCCAGAACTATGCAGGTGTCATTATATGGGAGATCAGAAAGCCACAGTTTGAAGAACCCCTAGCAAACTCTGGAGGAACACTAGGGTTACAAGGAACCCTAGTTGAGAATGGCTGCTGTAATGTAACTACTGAACAGCCTAGGTGATATGATGGATACTTCTTATTGCTTTCTAATTCTCAATCGGTTGGGTTCTCAGAAGCTCCAGAAGACCGGAGATTGGTTTGGGGTATCCTTAGCCATTTTTCCTTTGTATACAGCAGTCTGGGGTTCAAACCTTAAAACTTGTCCTTGGTGGAGTTTTAAGCAACAGGTTCAGCTTCACCTTCACTTTCGGATAACAATAGAAAAGTGAAGGGGTAGTATGTGCTGTCCGAGCATTCACGTGCCATTGGAACTTGGCTAAGTGGGTGATTGGCCAAGGTATCTCTAATGGGGGTATTAAAAAAATCTTCAGCCCTGTGCAAGCTTTCATTTAGGTTTCATACCTTTATCTCCATCTTTTTGCTTAATGAGACAACGAGGGGGAAAAAGGATGTTGTATATTGGCAAAGGGGAAAGTCAAGTGTACCTGTTGCATTGCTCTACAGAAAGTAGAAAGTTTACGCCAAAAACAGAAAGTTTAAGCCAACCATCTGCAGTTGCCTTTAGGTTCACCTACTGACAAAACCCCAGTGGCAAAGACCCTGGAGCAACAGCCAGAATATTCGCCTAGGGTGGTTTATAAATCCACTTATGGCTGATGACCTAACAAATGGGAAAGGTACAACATTAACATTCTTTGGATCTTCTTTATTCGCACAAAGTTTTCCTCTGTTCAGCTGATGTTCTAGATTTTCCAGCTTCTGGCTCAGAGGAATACCATGTATATTATAGATTATTCTGGTATTTAGTGGAACCCAAAGGGTGTGACCCCAGCCTTCTGCCGCTGATAGTTCTGGAAGCCCGGCTTACCTGGAGGCAAGATGGCTTCCATGGTGGATACACAATTATACCCTATTATCTCACTGACATTGGGCCTCTCGAAGGACACAGCCTCGGGATATGCTTATCATCTGGAGCAGAACTAATTTGGAATGTGTCTATCCCAATATTAACTTGCCTTTAAGAGTCACTAATCCAAAATGGGTGAAAACATCTTACTAAACTTTTATTTAAAATGCGCTCAAGTTGTTTTATTTCGGGGCACACCATTTTATTTCGTTCACACAACTTCACACTTTAAATGATACATTAAACAACTTTTCTAAAATGCATGTAAATTATTCAGCAATTATCTTATTTTTTTTTCTAATTTTGGAAAATTTCCTGGACAAGCTCAATGCCAAAATTTGGCATGGTAATACCTGATATGATGGGGGAAGTGGGTATTGGTATCCTACTCCTGGGGTGTCACAAAATATCCAATTTGTGGATAGACTTGGCAACTTTGGATGATTGAGAAACTGACTGATATCAGTATGTTGAAGGACAGTATAATGGTTTGGAGTGTTTCAGTCCTGGTTCAATACTTCCCACCCACCATCCTCCCCCCTTGTTATACATAAAAACATTATCTGAACTACTCACCATCCTACTGTCCAGCACTGCCCTCTTCTGGGTTGAATGGGGGTGGACATCACCCAGCCCATGTCCTGTGGACCCATGGGTGTCATGGCCAGGACACACCACCCTGGGTGCATTGTCATGCAGTCTGGGCTCACAGCAGTACATAGAATAATGCATATGTACCGATACTGATATAGCAATGAAGAATGGCCACCATTGGAAATGGCAATAAAAAAAATAGATAATTTATATTATTTTAACTTTTTTATATATTTCACGTTTCTACCATTTTTTATATAGGATGCAACCATGGCATTTACATCACAAGGCATTGTTGGCTTTTACATGCTGTTGTGTGTTGAAATTTTATTCCAAAACAAATCGGGGGGAGTGTGTGTCAGAGCTATATAAATGTATAATAATAGTGTGTGGGTGGTGGGGGGGGGGGGGGGGGGGATTAGGTTACATAATGGACTGTGTGTTTTTAAATTTGAGCTACTGAGCTTTGTAAACGAAATGCCTTTCTTTTTCCAACCAAACAGTTAAACATGAAACCCCAAAGCTTCACTGGCTGGTAATATTTATATAAAGCAATTCATGTTTTACATTTACTTATATATTTATTGTTGTTGTTTTATATAGCATGCTGAGGGTTTAGAACACATGAAAGAAATTGTATAAGGATCCAGGGACTGGACAGCAATAAAAACCTGATGGAAGTCCTAAACTTCCCACACACCCACAAAATAAAAAAATTGAGAGTGTTGGCCTTTATATTGCTGCATGTGAACAGCTGGAAACACAGACCTTGGTTAGGGCCACAGAATTATAGAAAGAGATGTTTTCATGCTAATGTTTTGGCCTTTATATTGTAACGAGAATTCCCCGTATGGGGTTATACGTACAGTCGCTGCATCTGGCGTAAAGTCTGTGTGGTATTTACATTTTCTCTTAACTCACAAGATCACATCTGCTGTCTCAGAGCATCACAAAGACGGCCTTGTTACTCAACTTCTCCTGTTACCAGATCTTTGGCAGCAATATTCTCTTTAACTTTGTAGCAAAAAACCGTTAAAGTGAACCCAAAGTGGCCAAAAATGTTAGCATTAGTACTACATTGCTGTGCCATGTGGTGTTTACAAGCAGATAAATCAATCTGTGTATCCATATGGTGCCCCCTTGCCAAGGTCGAGGTCTCGTCAAGTGTAAAGCTTTTGCCTTGTTACGACTAAGTCCGTCCTTTTTTCATATTATTATCTAGTTGCAGATACTCTATCATTTTTTTGTTTTCACCCAGTAACCAAAAAAAAAAAGAACCAAATGGGCCGAATACATAATTCTATGGTCACAAGATGTGGTGTGTCCTGAGTGATGAGATAGTCCTTCTTTCAGGTGATTGTTCTTCTTTCAGGCGTGAAGAATGATGATCCACCGATACAGTCAATTTTTCTTCTCATTTTTGACATCTGTAAGGTGCTACTGGAGCCCCAATGGAAGACCCAATGGGAAATGTCCACACCTCTAGGCAGCAAGATGGACTTTTGACATCATCAAGGTGCTACTGGAGTCACAATGGAAGACCCAATGGGAGGTGTCCATACCTTTAGGCCGCAGTTGGACAATGTTGCTGTTTAGAGGTGTGGATACCTCCCATTGGGTTCTCTATTGGGGCTCCAGTAGCACCTCAATAATGTCAAAAGTCCATCTTGCTGCCTAGAGGTGTAGACACTTCCCACTGCATCTTCCAATGGGACTCTAGTAGCACCTAATGATGTAAAAAGTGAGAAAAACAATTTAATTATATCTGTGGCATCAAACTCCCCAAAAAAACACCATCCAACGACACCACATCGTGTGACCATGGTCTTGTGACCATAGAATTAAATGACCATTTGGGTCATTTGTTTGGTTTTTTTTATGGTTACTGGATGACAAAAAAAAAAGGATCTGCAACTAGATAATAATATGAAAAAGTGACAAACCATTTAATTGTATCTGTGGATCATCAGTCTTCAGGTGACGATGGATTAAGGTAAGTTAAAAAGGGCTTAAGAAATTGTAAATGGGAAGAGCGGGATTTCAGTTTCCATTTGAGATCTTAAATTCATCTTGACTGCAGGGTCTTAAACTTTTGAACTCCAAATGCACTTGAAGGTTGATGTTTCTACCTTTAGCTCTTCTTAAAATCTACACATCCTCCTGACTATGTTAGTTTCTCTTTTCATCGATGACCCCCACCCAGGAGAGCTTCTGGTGGACACAGCTGAAAGCATTTGCAACAAACACTTTCGCAATTTGAAAAGCTCTCATCAACACTTGCAATTTTTTTTTCATTCATCCCTCTGAGCTAAAAAGGTTTTGTGCTTCATCCTCCTCACTGTTTTGACAACACCAGCTTGGCCTTACACTTTTTAACACGCAACTAGTGTGTTTATATCTCCTCTCGTATGAAAACATCAAATGTTTAGGGCCTACTGGGAAAATCCACTTCTTTCTGCATGAGGAAATTCGAGCAGGTCAAGTACGCCTGAGGACAATTCATTAAGGCTTTCAGGATTTTGTGCGCCATCTTGCTCCTGTCCACCTGTTTACTACAAAGACTGAGAGTTGCCACTTTGAACCATAATTCATGACAACTAAGAGAAATTAAGAACATTAAAGGAAACTTTTTGTAGGAAACATTGGAATCTGACAGTACTAAGTTCATATTTTGCAGGATTCCTTAGTTGTCATGCTCGGGGCCTGGCTCCGGGAGGTCAACAATAAGAAAATGTAGGCAGTATTGCTACTACTACTATTTTATTCTTGAGATAAAACATATAGGGGTCTATTTAAAATTTACCAAAATTTACCCCCATATTTACACAATTTTCACAATAGATTCAATGTGCTTTTATTCAAGCTACATACATTTTTCCAGCTAAATTTAAATCTTGGGTTTATAAGGTAATATTTTGAGGGTTTAAGTAATCCTCAGGTCTAAAATGTTCATTTTAACATGTGTGCAAAAGGAAAAAAATGGGGCAGAGAACAGAGAAAGGGTTAAATAGTGTTATTTGATTTATTTTTATTTGAATATAGTTATATATACACCAAACTAAAGAGAAGGACAACTATGAAGAAATGAGGTACAGGGAGATACAGTTCCAAAAAACGGACAGTTCCTCCAAAACGACGCTATGCTTATATGTGGATTTAATTAAAAAAAGATGTAAGAATCATTTATTACACACAAATGAATTTGCTGCAGCCGCTGTCTCTTGCTGTTCTTTAATATCAATGTTTAGGGGGTGAGAAGGGTTTTCTAAATATTCAATAATTCTGGAGCCGTATAATCCAGGCTTGTGGAATGGCTTCGTATGCACATATGGTGCCATGGTGTCTTTCCGAAGTGCCAAGACAAATCTTTAGAACATTGTGTAATTCCTCCGCGTATTCAGATGTAGGTAAATGTCTCTGTTCCTCTTGGCCGCCCCAAATCGCAAAGCTGAATATTAGATGAGTTTTCTTGGCAGCCTTTCGATTGGCTTCTATATTATTTGTTTAAAAAGCAGAAAAAAATTTGGGTGCAGTTTTTGTTTTTACATAAGAATATCCTTTAAAAACAAAATGCAGATTTTAAGCAGAGCATATTATTAGTCTTATTGAGTTAGAATGTGTAAGGATTTACTGCAAATTCTGCAATTCCCAAAAAATTGTGTCTTGTAATTCTGCTGAAGAATAATGTAAGTGTCATCTGGTTTGTGGAGCCATTTATAAGGATGATGATCATCACCAGCAACGTGTTGTTATTGAATTAATGAATCAACAATTCTTGAAGCAATGTCTAGTTTATCATTGCTTTTACTATTACCATTGTTTTTATAAAATGGGGATCTGATTACCAAATATCACTCTTTATATTTATTGGTGGCCAAAATAGGGATCAGTGAAGCTTGTTTCCAACATACAACACGCTAAAGGTCACTTTTGCCTTGCTTGTTCTGACAATTGAAAAGAATAGATTGCATACACCACTTTTAAATATGGCAGTTAGGTTCTCCACTCAACAAAGCTTCTGGGTCACCAAATTTGGGTAATTTTGATACAAAGATCACATTTTTTGATTGGCACTGTATTCATAAAAATGATCTTTTATAAATCTGTAAATTTAGCTAACAAAGACATTGCAGTCTGTTATCTGATTTCCATTTCTATATATCTAGGCTCTGCCGAGTTATCAATGGAAGAGCCACCTGGGAGTAATTTTTGAAATGTCAGTTTCTGCTTTGTCTACCGTTTAGGAAGAAAAGAAAATCTCCCCAATTGGGAAATAGAAAACACTGTAATGGATTTTTAACTCTTCTCTACTTTTCTTTTATATCGGGGAGAACAAGAGTCCATTTGGTCTGGCTTATCCCAAATCCTGGGTTGGTCTATCTTCAGTAGAGCACTGCAATTGTTTCTTGGGGGGATCTGTGTTTGAGGGGTCCTCCAGGATTTGTTACCACCTGGTTGGGCCTGGGGCGAGGGGAATGGCACCAGTTATACTTTTCTAGGGGGGTTTGTGGCTATCTGTACGGAAGTAGGAATCAAATGTGATAAGGTCTTTTTGGCACTGGGTGTTTTTGTTTTGAGTCTGCCCACTCACCCCATATTTAAAAAAAATATACTTTTAGATCACCCAGCCCATCTTTGTCCACCACCTTTACACTGGACTTACATCTGCAGTGAATGAACTTTCCTCACCCACATTGACCTTTTCACTGTCTGAATGAAAGGTCTTGTGCAGCTATGACGGGCCAGTCAAGGAGGACTTCCTTAGCACTCAGGACAGCGATGATGACTCGGCTTTGACAGATGAAGGCCCACCATCTTCCTTGACACAGCAGACACCCTGACACTTGTGTAAACATACGTGGGCCCTGTGCAGATGGCCGCACAGCCTGCTGCTTCTCTTACCCCGGACAATATGGCCCTTGTATTGGAGCCTCCAGTGACGCCAGGCGCCAAAGAACATAATAAGCACACTGACATCACTCAGGAAGGGCTGCTAAGGAGATGATTGTGTCCAACAGGCAATAAGTGCACTTCAACCCTGACAGCCAAACTCAAATATTTATTGTGAGCATAATTAGAAGAGATACATCAGAAACTGCACAGCCATTATTAGGAAACAGGTGCAGACTGGACTGGCAGTGGCTTTAAAAGGGTCAGTCTGGCCAAGACTAATATTTCAATTAACTGGAGTTTATGGAGTGCTAAATAGAGCTCTGACAACATTGTGATGTCACCCCACTCTGTAGTTTAAAGCTCATCCACAGGAAAAAAGAAACTAACCCATTCTGTAAGGATCAGATCGTAATAATCACCTTTTCAGGTCCCTTGACAGCTCCGTTTCCAGGTGCGGGAGACCACAAACTGAGTGGTGTAGATGTGCCAGTGTTGGCCATTCCCCAACTGTCCGCTTCTGATAATTCCACTTCTACAGCCTCCTTTTCTGCATCCTAAGAGGACCCTGCTCCTGGACTTCCAATTTTTCCCCTGTTGAGCAAAATTGTACTTCCTCTAGACCAACTATGTCTATAGGGTTTTATATTTGGGATATGTTTACTTCTTTAGTGTTTCAGCTTGATGGACTTATGTCATTTTTCAACATTACTAACTATGTATTTGAAATTATTCAAGAGTATAGAACCAAGAGGTTCGAAAAGTGGGACTTTCCAGGGCTATCTTAATAAAATCAAGAAATGTTAATATATTACAAGAGACATATCAAAGGACATAGACAATTTAAAACTATAAAAATATTCATATTAGCTCATCCAAAAAGCAATTACAACGTCACATATATTATTACTGTCTCCCCAAAGCAATTTCCATTAAAAGAACTTGATTGTTTACACAGAGTGAAGTAAAGGACAGTAAACTTCATTCGACATGTTTCGCAACAACTAACATTGCTTCTTCAGGAATTAATTTATTGGATACAACATACAATCTAGATAATACATATGCCTGTTTTGCAGAGTATTGCACCTTTTGAGTCTCAATTCTTGCCTCTCTAGGTTCAATTGTGTGGATTGGTACACTTTTGGATTTAATTACTACTTTTGCTGCCTCAAGCAGAATTTCTTCCCTTTATATCTCCATTGAAAGGTTCTCCCCCATGGCCTTTCCTCCATATGTTCTACTTCCAATATTATCCTGATGTGATGTGATAAATGACTTTATTTATACATCTCAGGTACAGTTATAATATATATTATTAGGGTGGTCTTACTGGGCCCTTTGGCCTTTTATAAGTTTGATTTGATTATTTATTATTGTTTTTGGAGTCACTGACCCAAGGCAAGTATGCAGATTTGGAATTCTGATTTAATTCTGACTTTGTATTCTGCTTACTTTTTCAGAGTAATGGTAAAGTATCATAGCAGTGATGACGAGGAAGAGCATTGGGTCTCTAGATGCAAGTTTAGCTCTGGTTAGATATTTTTCAAGGCTGGATTCACTGCTTTTTTCTTTGATGCATTCTCCAATAAAATAAAAGAAAATGCATTACAACACAAGTCCGCATACATTCATGTGCATTAAGTTGACGTTTATTTCGTAGTGCATTGCAAAGCATAGATTCGAATAGGCTCCTGTGATCCCTGTAAATCTACAGACAGCTCTTTAATTTTACGGGAGCCTTAAAAACAGTAAAAGATAAAAGCAACAATCCCCTATTACCAGTCTATTTTATAATTTGTTCCATGTAATAAAAGTTACCAACACATTTCGGTAGCTCTGGTTCCCCTTCATCGGGAACAAGAACGGGAAAAGTATATTCCGTATACTTTTGCATATCATCATACTTATCCAATGCGTACAGAATATAGTTACAAACTATATGCAGAATCAAGGTTTATAAAAGCATTACCACATTGATTGAAAATTATAAAATGATTCATTGTAACGTGATCATAGTTGTAAAATAAATTGGAAAACAAAAAAGGGTGCAAATTATGAGTTAAAAATCACTAAAAGGAAAAACAATGACATATAGTGTATAATCTATAGAACAATCAAGCTGTAAATAAAAAAGCGTTAATATAATACCAAAAATGTTTTTATTCTGCAGCTGTTAGAAGGTGACAACTGTCTCCCAATTGATCCGCTCATTATCACATTTGCCCCAGGGGCAATACAAATTGCCACACTGACTCGCGTTGCTCAGGCTTGATCCACTGTTGTCATTGTCAGTACAAAGTAATGATGTAAAAGTGAAAACAGGATTTTCTGCACCAAAAAAAACATGGTAGTGCTTTATAATACACAGTGTTTTAGCAAACTAAAGTCACCCATTTAGGGTTTACATCTACTTTAAGGGGATTTTGGAGCACAGCTGGTCAGTAGTAAAATAGTTGGGCATTTTCCAACTATTAAAATCTGCTTTTTAAACGATCACCTAAGAATTATGGGTTTTTTTTCTCCGATAACCATGCCTGTTTTTCCCACCTGCAGCAGAATTCATGGTTTTCCCCTATAAATAAAAGGCCAGCAATTAGAGTTGTGGATTTTCCATCCCTGCCCGGATATACTGTGATACCCGATACCCGCACCTCTTGGTTAGAGATCAACGGCTGCCCTTATAGAGAATGGATGGAAACTGCTAACCTGTGCCAGCTCCACAGACAGCAATATGTAATATCTTTACTTAAAGGATCAGTAAGATTTCAAATAAAGTGCATGATCTCCCTCCATCTAAAATATTCAACCATCCTCCACACTGGATTTATGTTTAAAAAGCTGATGATTTTGCAACTTAAATTTGTAGCAGCTACAGAATTGCTCTCATTCAAGATTTGCTTGCCAATTTTGCAGATATACTAGATGAATATCAGTGTAGCTCCATACCTTTTAATATACAATTTGAGTATTATTTAGGTTTGTGCTATAGCCGCCTAAATGTAGCTGTAAATAAATTAACTTTTCAGCATTTTGCTTTTATATACTTTCACTTTTTTCCATTTAAAAGCATTTTGCCAGGTCTCTCTCTGCTGCCATAGACCAAGGCTGCTATCAGTCAATTGCCTTGTAGGTGCAAGGAAATGGCTTCTTTTCTTTTCTTTGTGTTGGCACCATGCACGAGACTGGGTGGCTACGCTGCAATTTAGAGGGACCTTGCATGGCAATGTAGCCACCCTAGAAAGTGATCTAACGAGAAGTTTAAAAAGCCTGTTCTGTTGCATAGACCAACTTTACATACAATGGGACAGCAATTGTATAAAGTGGTCTGGACGAGATAGAGAAAATTGGATATATAGATATATAAATCCATTTTCTATGGTGGTTAAAACTGCACCCATATCAGTATTTCAATTGTGTAATTACCCATTGCACTTAAAGCAGAATGGAGAGACTTGTGGTCCTAAGGAGAGATTTGGGATTCATTTATATTTTATCTGTGATATATTGTCTATGATCTAACAATTATGTATTCCTAAGGATTTTTAGCACTTCTTTTCCTGATATTTACCTTTTCAGGCAGTTTAAATTCAAAAATAACAGCTCGGCCCCCCCCCAAACCTTTTATTGAAGTCTGTACTGTGACCGGTTTGGTAAAATGAATGTGGAAAAGGAAAACTGGCTACAACAGCGCTGGGATTCTTTGCTAGTAATAGATTGGGACATTGGAGTTATTGGAGGAAGCAAACAGCTTTTCATGTTTTCAGACGGCTCAAGTACTTTATGAAGTGGGCATAAAGTACCGGCTATCAAGTCATCAAGTGTACAAACTAACAATACTTCCAGAGTGCCGGCGAGAGACTTTTGTTAATCCTCCGATTTAATTTCCTGATTTTCAAATTGCCCTTCAGTCCCCTAATCACGTCATACAGATTTCTTCATCTCCTCTTTAATTTAGTGCTATGCCAAACCCATCAACATTCAAGAATTCAGTACAAGTGCAAAAAGAGAATGGTATACTGTAGATTAGCCCCGAGCTCTTTGTTTCTATTGCAAGTACAAACAGGTTTAAAATATGGTGCAGAAGGCAAAGTAGTAGTCACTGGTATAGTCTGTATTTTCTGTGCAGCCATTTCTTTTATATTAGTGACTTACCATGGCTTGTTCTGTACTGTCTTTGTATGGGGGTGGCATTTTGATAGAGGAAGGGCTTTGCTTCCCCATGTCAGAGCCTCCAGCAAAGAGAACAGTGAGCAGCAGAATAGTGACATCTCCAAAGATCTTCAAATTTAGGGAAATTAGCGATCTGAGGAAGCAAATCTTAGATGATTTCACACTGCAGATATAAAGCTATAAGGTTGCATTCACAGGGCACCCTCACATACTAAAGGAGAAACTTGTCATTAGAAATATAGGATAAAAGTAAAATTTTAAAGACCTGATTTTTATGTTCCATTTCTTTAACCAAAGCAAATCTTTATATTTTGAGTTCAGACAAACTTTTAAAAAATGTCCCCCATGTTCTGACCCTTAAACCCTTAAATTAAATGCACGGCAAAGCAATAGGTTTCCATTAATGTCCATCATGCCATGTCTACGTAGTCACTTTCGTTTTTCATTCCAGCTGTGCTTATACAACTCTGCAAGACAAAAGGAAAGTTTAGCTTTAAGCCTTACCCCAAATAAATGCCTATGGCTATCCACACCAATGGGATAATGGTTTACGCTGTAAACGATCTTTTGTGATTTTAATCTGATAGATAAATTTACTAGCTCTGTACTTACAGTGACCTTTATTTCTATGGAGAAGGAAGAACGATCAAGTGGCACCTCGCTCTACTCTTCTCCATTGTCTTGCATAGTGGCCATTCCCGATTCGTCTTTCATTGATTTGCCAGAACAGATCAATAAATGATATTGGAGGACTGCTACAAATACAATATGTCAGATTTTTGCCGAATTTAGGTTTAAATGCTAATCACTGTTTACCTTGTCAAGCACCTAAAGTATCAGATCACACTACACTATAAGTTCGCTATCCTGTGCCAATTCTCCAAGATCCCCTCATTAAAATCCATGATTCAGTTGAAGTGTGCCCAGACTTCCATCCATCCTACATGGCCAAAATACCCAGATTTTCATCCAACATTGGAATGGATGATCAAATTCCTAGATATACTAGCACCACCATCAGTACTAGATCAGGCATTCCATACATGATACACTGTAATTCCATCGGTATCATGACAAGAAATCCAGTTTCCCCAGTTGTAGATTCTGAAGAGGTTCAGAGACCATCCATCAGCATCTCTGGGGTGGTCTTACATACTTTCTATATTTCTGACTTCTAATAAAACAATGGAGTCTTCTTACATCAAACTATAACTTTGTGTCTAGAGGAGGCCAGAAGAGAGATAAGATCACCCTGGAATCTTATCTATAGCTCTCGCTGTCTTTGTATACGTTAATATTGCTGGCGTAGAAACCCCTGAGAGTTTGTTTTCCTGGCCGTGCTAGATTTACATTTGCTTTATTTATATAACGTTTGTGTTTATTTGATAGTGTTTCTTCCTGTTTAACACATTGATACAATGTTTCCTCCTAATTGTCGGCTTCTATTCATTGACACATTGAGCGTTAAGAGTAATATACGGGAAAAGATGAATATTCTTTGATTCATTTTAATTTTAGATATATTTTTAAAGTGAAGGAACCTTATATTGTCTCATTGAATCTGTGTTTTCTAATAATCCATATATTAATCTGTGTATTCCAATATCTATTTTTCTTCTTTTGGTTTTCTTCTTTGGTGGCTCCCATGCTGAAGCACTCTTACTTTTGGTATTCATATTTACCATCATTACTGGGCTTTTCTATTACAACACATAACTGCTTGGGGTAAACCAACTAAAATGTCCTATTGATTCAATTTACATGTTGGCTTCCAATTGTAAGGATAGATGCATAGGCTGGTTCAAGTCAAAATCCTGGTTATATACTGACCTGTGTTTCCTGGGCTTAGTCCCAATGTTTGGCTTGCATCCTTTGAGAAAAAGTTTTAAAGTTATAAGGGCTATTGTGATATTCCCCCTGAAGAAGCGGTTCTTCCTGCGAAACGTGTTGGCTTTCTATGAATATCAATTATCTTGCTACAAGGAACGAAACCTTACCTTTGAAACTATGTAGCTTTCTTCTATTTTGTTAAAATTACTGTTGGCTGTTCATTATATTATAACATTTAATATATTTTCTATCAATGTATTAATGTTTTAAGTATTTTCTTTTAGTACCACAGAAACGCTCTACTTCTGTGGCTCTCCCCACAACCACAGGCCCTAATTGGGTTTTTCTCTTCTTGTATGTTGTTTATGATCCACGGGGAGGTGGTAATTATATATTCTGTGCTTTTATGGGGATTCTTTGTGTCTCTTCTTTAGTCTTAGTTATATCCAGATTGCTGTGGTTTACAATTATTTTTAATGAATGAAGGGTTTCTCATTTATTATTCTTGTACAACTTGTACAACATCTATTATTATTGTACAATTTGCACACATCAAATGATTCTTGATCGATATGAATGGTCGGAGGCCTCTTGAGCGTGAATCCGACATGTGCCAAGGTCACCCAACATCATGGATCCATCCTGACGATAATGAACGTCTGCAGAACATGTAAAGGGAAGAGAGCACAGTGGGATGCTGCTTGCTTGTTCCCCCCCATCTCCTCCCCATAGAATACAACAGCTGTGTGTGTACATCGCTCGGTATTCATCTCTAGCTCACTGTGATCGTTTCCAGCCCCAATAATTAAACTTGTATGTGCAGCTTCTGTTTTTGGGTGCATAGTGGGGCGTTAAAGAAAGTGCATTCATGTTCAAAAGCTGTTTTATCAATTTACTCCTAGATTGTTAGCTCTTCAGGTCCTCTCCTCCTCCTGTGTCACTGTCTGTATCTGTCATTTGAAATACCAATTTAATGTACACCGCTGCGCAATATGTTGGCGCTATATAAATCTTGTTTATTATTATTATTACAGCCCTGTTCTTCATTGTGCAATCTTATAGGGCAATGATCAGCTCCTACTTGTAAATAGTCTTGGCTGGACCATGTGATCACTGCACTGACACATCGCCTGGCTAATAAATAGGATTGCACTCATGGTGGACCAAACCATCCATAGGAAGACCATCATATCCATTGAAATAAATGTGCTAGCTCTTCCGGCCAGGGTCTTCTCCTCCTCTTGTGTCACTGTCTATATCTGTCATTCATGTGCAACCCCTATTTAATGTACAGCGCTGCGTAATATGTTGGTGCTATATAAATCCTGTTTATTATTATTAATAATAACAATAATAATAATCCCCAGCAGTATTTACTGCACAATTGCTTATTCCAGATTGGCTATACTAGGCCAGATTATCTCTTATCATAGGCTTTATTCATAGAGAAAGCCTGACCACATATTCACACCTGGGCACCGCTGTATGATGCTGATATTTAAAAGTACAAAAAATAATATCAGAGAAGACACAGTGAGACGCTCCAATAAATACATTTAATAAATGGGGGAAATTTAAGTCTAAGAGAAAACGTTGCAATGTCTCCTGTTTTAGGCGTTTCCAGACATTATTGATGGAGAGATATATATGAATTAGATGTGAGAATATTTCTCCCACTCGTCTACAGTTTAGAACACACCCGGACTTATTTCTTTAGGTGACTTAATAGAAAATTAAATATTATCTTTTAAAATCATAGAAAAGACGGGGTGGAATGGGAACAGTGGCCATGGTCATGTTTATTCCTCACACTCGATGATATCCATAAATGTAATATTGGTTTATAAGTATTCTAAAAGCACTTTGTGGGTTTTGTATGCTTGCAGGTTGGAGTAAATGGCTCTATAATAATATACTTTTTATATCGGTGGTTCTGGATATTCAGTGGGTCATTGGGGTGTAAAGAATGATTTTCAATTTTATTAAACTGAGAATGAATTTTATTTTTGGGATAGGTAATGAAAGTAAACATTTGAATACCTCTGTTCTATTTGTTAACCAGTTTGATTAAGCAAATTGAATCTGTTGCAAAGTTTCTCACCTGGAGCCCTTTAGTTTTGGTTCACATATACTTTAAAGTGACATTTTGATGATCATTATTGGTCACATGATGTAGTTTATAAGAGCTGTGAATTATTATTTATTTTTATAAAATGATTCTTACAGTTTATGGACAGTCTATAAATCTCGTCCTTTTTTGCAGGAAGTGAACTGACCGTTGCTGCTGATATATCGCCTACCTCACCATGGAATTCCTCCAGCGACTTGGACAAAGGTACAAAAAACTGTGATTGATTGCATTGACATGTTTTATTATAATCTGTGTTGAGGCAGAAAGTTGGATCATCTGGTAATCCTTTTGACATCTAATTTTGGAGATTTGATAGACATGTTGTTTTTTTTCATCTTTAAAAAGTTCCACATGGGAAAAGTGTTTCAAGGTGTGATGTAATCATTGCCAGCACAGTCAATATATTGGCTTGGTGGGGTGCAGGATAGTATTGGGTCTATGCAGCACACGGTTCTGCCTTTGCTATGGATTTTGGGTAACAATCCAGATGGGGGACAGGTATGATGGTTTGGTAGGTTTATCCTCCTGCAGGATAATTATATGACCTCATAGACCCAATTCTATGTTTAATATGTCTGAGAATGAATGCTAATAATACGTAATGGTGATAGTTCAGCTGCTTCGTCCTCCTTTGATTGTTCGGGTTTCCTGTCTTGAAATAACATCTATAAAATAATTGTTTATGTGGCTCAGTGACGACATTTCATTAGTTATGTAGGTGCTCTGTACAGAGAATATAGGTACCTGCACACATAAGTGATCATCTGTCTGCCCTGGCCATCCATGGTTGCATCTTGAAGGTGTTAACGTCAGGGTTCAACCCAGAGATGTTTTTAAGCTGGGTGGGAAGAAGCTGTAGGCAGGTGGCAGCCCCTGTTTTGTGACCCAACTCTTTAGTAACCGCCCAAAAATAGCCGGGTAGGTACTGAAAAGTACCAGGTGGTGCACCCAGCTAAATGGGGCTGCATGTGTCTGTTGGATGGTTTTCCCCAGCCAATCACTATTGTCCCCCTGGCTGGAGATCTAGAGACGGTGCCTTCTTTGTAGTAAAGTTGTGCAGGTTCACCCAATGGGCCTGATTTAATAAAGCTCTCCGAGACTGATGAAGATAGATCATGGGAGACTCTGGGTGATCCAGCAAACTTGGCATGTATCTGGTCCAGCCCTGAAAACATTTGCCAATTTCTACAATTTTTTTTTTTAATCTAATCCAGTTTTGCTTGATTACCTAGCTTCTCCCATGATAATTTATCTTTACCAGTCTTGGAGGGCTTTAATAAACCTGGCCCAAGGTGAACATGGACGTTTGTACCTGCAAAGAAGAAGCCCCCTCTAGGTCTCCAGGCAGGCAGACAGTGCATTGGCTGGGAAAAACAATTCAACAGACGTGAACACTTTCAGATGCAATGAATGTTTGCAGCACAAGCATCCATAAGATTGGGTGGCCACCATCATCTTCCTATGGATACCTTATGTGCACATAGGACATTGCGTGTCTGCTCGCATGAGAAAATAAAGCCAAAGGCTGACCAGGCATCCAACACCCCTGGAAGTTCTGAATTCTGAAAATTCTTTAGCAAACTCTTTAGGAGAACAGTGTGGGTGGCAGGACAGGTATTAATTAAATTGAGGGAACTCTTTTTTAACACTTTAGGTTCTCCCATGACCTCAGGTCATCTCTGGTAAGTCTCTCTTCCTTCCACGGAACATGTGGTGTTACTTAATGAACCACAACCAAGTAGTACATAACATTTAGCGATTCCCCCGTCGCTCAGTCTAGCAATGAATGGTTCTGTTCACTAGAGAGTCATACATAATGTCCAAGAGTAGAAGATGGGGAATTTGTCATTCTAATGTTCAACTTGAGACATATCCCACCACCTTCCTGAGACATGTCAGGCCTGATGTGTGAATGGGGTCAATTTTCTTGCTGGCTACACTGCCAAACCAATTCTTTGGTTTATTTTCCAGCATGGACTGGCAAAAAGGCAGCTCAAAGTTAGTTGTTTGTATATTTTCTTAGATTGGTTTTTGCTACTGTTTGTGTCTTCGGTGCTGAATATTAGAAATGAAAGTGTGTGCAACAAGGTCCCTGATTCCTAACCTGTCCCTAAACCTTAAAGTATGTGTAAACTCAATCACCAATATAATAATCGAATTTTACGTTCATTAAAAACTTTCAATTGCAGCATGTGTTATAGGCTGATCCAGGCTGTGATCTCAGACACTAATGTTATCTGCTACAATACAGGTCCAATAGCCTGCATTGTAAGAAAAGGAAATCCAACCTCCGTCCGGATCCTGGAGAACTGTCCTGGAGTTTTGGGGTTTATGCTCACCTTTCTGTGTTCTAGCTCCTCCTATTACACTCCTAATAAGTTTCATAAAAAAAACTCCATTAGAGATGGTGGGAGCCCTTCATGATGGTCACTCACTGCTTAAGCCCTGTGCACACGTGCAGTAATAGTCATTGGAAAGAATCTTTCACGATCATTTCCAATGACTATTATTGCACGATGCATGAACGAGTGCCACCCTGCTGCATGCTCTCTCCCTTCCCTCGTCCATCGTCCGTGGATCCGCCAAGATAATCGTTCAGACCACTGGCGCTGTACACATGCCAGATTCGCCCCCAATATCGGCCCTGAGCCGATTATCGGGCGAGAACCGTTGGACTGTGTACATACCTGTAGGTAGACTGCCCCTTTTTACTAAGGTATTGCATTGGTGCTTAGTAAATGACCTTTGGATGCCAATGGTGGGATGGATCAGTATTTCCCAACAGGGTTCCTCCAGAGGTTGCTGGGTGTTCCTTGAGTAATGAGCAGTTTGTGCCTCTCAGGTCAGTTTAATTGACACTGATGAAGTTTTTGGCTATCTGTAAGGGTGACATTGTTCCTACTGGCCAGTGATGTATGAGGAATTCTTCCTACTACAATTCTTTTTGGGTGCAAAGCCAGATCGCCCACCAGTCATTAGGACAGTGCAGTTTGTGTTTTTCAACCATGGTTTTATGGAACCCTACGGTTCCTCCAAAGGTTGCTGGGGGGTTCGTTGTGCAGTTTGTGCTTCCTAGGTCAATTGCCACCGACACCAATGATCTCTTTGGCTATCTGTAAATGTGACATTCTTCCCAATGGCCAGCAATGTAAGAGGCATTCTTCCTCCTGACTGCCGCACTAATGTACTGTGAGCTGTGTATATAGTAATTGTAGAAGCGGTTCCCAGAAAACTTTTAACGTTTTTTCAAGGGTTCCCCCATAATAAAAAGTTTGAAAAACACTGGGATGGATTATTGCCTCCACTGTTATATTTCAATTTGCCTCAGTAAGGTGCAGATGGTAGCTGAGGAACTGTTGCAGAACTTCTCTTCTGTCTTTGTAGAGAAAGTCTCTGTAATAGGTTGAACAGCCCAGCAGCTCAATATACTCATTCCTTCATCACCACCCTGGCCATCTGCTGTGATTCTTATAAAAGTTGGACGCTTATTGCCTCGTAAATCCAGCACATGTGGAAGTGACTTAATCCTGTTGTGATAGCAGGTCGCAGTGGTGTGACACGCCGGCCCCGCGTCGGATACAGGTGTAACAATTTCTCAGCCTGTGATGGACAGATAGAAATTGGACTGAATATTGAAACCTTGCACTACCTGTATGAACACGTTACAAACTGATTACAATTTGATATAATCCGGAAAGGGATGAAATATGTTTCAGCTTTACTGACACCCCGGGTCACCATGCAAAGGAAAGGTTTTGGGAAAGGGAGGTTGTGTGAAGTTGGTGCAGGTGGGGACCTTGGTATGTTTATTACTCCATATTTTGATTTTTATTTGGTTTTCTTTAGTCCTGCAGATATTAGGCTCACACTTGTCATACACTTACCTTTCTGAAAAATACCCCCCTAGCCGCTCTCTTCGCTCCTCCATTGACCTACTGGTTGGCTAATATGACTTCCTCACTCATAACCTCATCACACACACGGCTCCAAGACTTTTTCTGGAGCTGCCCCGACTCTCTGGAATGGTCTTCCTCGTCCTATTCGGCTTGCTCCTAATTTCTGCTCATTTATACAAGCACTCAAAACCCAACGCTTCAACCTCACCTACCCGTCATCTTCTGTCTCCTAAACCCTCACTACTTCCCACGATTCCAAATCCCCCTCCTATTGTGGGATACTTCCCCCACCTCTTGAATTGTAAGCTCTTCGGGGCAGGGTCCTCTCCTCCTCCTGTGTCACTGTCTGTATTAGTCTGTCATTTGCAACCCCTATTTAATGTACAGCGCTGTGTAATATGTTGGTGCTATATAAATATTGTTTATTATTATTAATATTAATTTTAATACACAAGTCAGATGATTCTTGCCCTATACAGTCGGGCAGGAACCTGACATGTGTACAGAGGTTGCCCAACATTGTTTATGGATCTGTCCTGATGGATCCATGAAAGACCTTAATACAAGTCAAGGGAGAAGAGCACGCGTGGTGTTGATCTCTCATTTTCCTCCCCTCTCCCTTCTCCTAAGAACAGAAGGTGCAATGTCTATAGTGCTCATTCGTTCTTCTGTCACTGGAAACGATCACAAAATATCATTTCCAGCAACAATAAGTTGAACGTGTGCAATCCTGCTTAATGACTGCAGAATTGTTTGTCATCATGGAAGCTTTAGTGATATAAAAATTATACCGTAACAATAAATGTTCTTGTTGGGTGACAACTTCTCTGCAGTCACCCCTGGTGCAGGCTACAGCTGGGTGACATACATTGAACAGGCATATCCCATTGTTGTCACTATCAAGAAGTTGGTCCTGTTCAAAGATACTGGAGGGATAGCATGTAGGTAGAAACTTTCTGAAATATGCTGGAATAAATAAATCAGTTGCAACAAAGAATGAAAACTGTCTTTAATGGAATAAAAAAAAAAAATATGTTGCATGATATGCACTACTTTACCAAATGAAATGTCCATCTAGAGTTCACATCTACATTACCTTCTATTCTAAAGTTTTACCCTAATGATCCATGACTATTACTACAAGGATATTCTACAAAAACAATCTGTAATTTATGTTTAGTGACTCTTTTATAACCCGCAGGAAATGCGACCCCTTAGCAGTAAATTAGACATTAGTTTAAACATTATTCTCCTCGCTGTCCATTTACCCCTCATGTTTTCTTTTCCATTGGAGGACCTGAAGCCGTATTTTACATGATAATTATTTTTACTACCCATCTATGAATATTTATAGGAAGCCAAATATCGTAGTACGCCTAAACGTAGCGCCGCGCACACGTGTTTCCCAGAGTTACTCATGTTCCCAAAGTCACGGCCTAATTTCGTCCTCCTGGGACGCATTAATCTCCAACCGCGTGGTCATAAATAACTAATTAAACACATTATATTAGAAATATTGGCTGGCTCCCTGGACGCCCCCTTCCCCTAGCAGAGGACGTTAAGTGACGAAAAGGTCAGGAGACGTGTCCCATTAAGCTTTCTCCTTGAACTCTTATGGCGCTGCTGTTAAAACAGACATTTAACAGGTAAACGCTGGGCTAATAGAAGCCAGATACAATGGGCTCCATATGTCCTTGTGTCAGCCTAATAGCTGCTGTGCCTGGGCCAAACGCCATTTAATTCACAGCACGGCATTCCATGATGTCCATGCTTACGGAGACCCTATCACGAGATGGTTTATTTAAGTAACATCTTCCCAAATGTGCAGCTAGACATTATATACGTGCAAAAGCCTCCAATGTGTAGCCCAGCCATTCTCAACCAGGGTTCCTCAGCACCCCAAGGTTCCTCCAAAAGTTCCTCAAACTGGGGCTGATTAACTCCCCGTTTATTGATGCTTTTCATAGTTCTATGGCCAACACCACTTGGTAGAGGCAGCTGCATGTCTCTTTTGATGTTTGCAGGTGTCTATAAAGGTAATATTTAAGCCACCACTGTTGAGGCCCATTCTTTCCACTGGCCACAAATCTAAGGGGCCTTCTTTCCCATTGATCCCCCCAAAATGCCTTTAGTAGGGGTCACCTGAGACCTTAAAATTATTCCAGTGGTTCTTCAGGGCTTAGAATGGCTGGTGTAGACAAAGCACTGATGTTGGATGCCGCCATCTTGGATGTGATGGCAACAGAGCCAGCAATTTCAGATTAATCCCGCTCTTAAGGAGCCTTTCTCACCCTTTTTACCCCTAAGGAACCCTCGAAATCATTTTAAGGTCTCAGGGAACCCTTGCTAAATCTATTTTTTAGCTGGCTGTGCTATTGACCCCAGAACATTGCAGGCAATATATAATTTGAGTTTGAGGAACCCCTGACAACCTTTGGAGGAACCCTGTTGAGAATGGCTGCTCTATAGCATTGGCTTTTGTTCCTTTCCTGGCAGCTGCAAAACAGGTTATGTGGGCAGGTAAGGAAAAGGATGGAGCAACTTGATCGGCGCAGAGAGTAATCACTAAAAGAAGGGAGGGCTGTGCTAGTAAATGCCTTGCATAGCCTGATTTTATCCCCCATATATATGAATCATATACTACAATAACCTCCCGGTAATATTTTTCTATCTCCACTTATAGGATGACCCAGATGGTCAGGACAACAAGAAATCCAGCTGTCCTCTATCACAGGCCATGCCATTAGAGTTTTGCAATATTTCCCAAATATAAATGTTGATAAAAAGAAAAAAAAATGAAAGACGAGGGAGGAGGAGGGGGGACCTTATTCAACCTAATGGTGTTAGACAGATTGAGGATTGCATTTGTCTCATCAGGATCTTCTGTATCTGTGATTAGGTATGTGCTGACTGGGGGATAGTTGGGAAGGTTTGACCTCTGCATGCATGTCAGCAATTTTCTGATGTCTTTTTGTCTCAGTGGGGGATAAACTCGCTGTGCTTTTGTAGATCTGCTTTCCCATCCTTAATAAATAGAGGAGAAGATGAGATTCAGGCTATAGCTCAGGTCTTCCAAATGTGATGCATTTTTTCGCTGTGGGTACTCTTGGCACTTTTGGGTTTTGGGTGCTTCTCGTGATTAACGTGTATTGTTGAATACAGAGATTCCTTAATTTCTGAATTTGCTTTCTCCTGACTTTGTATTTAAGGTATACCCACCATTAGGGGTATTCTGTATGGGGTCCCAATCAAAAGAGCTTGAATTGTGCAATATTGGAACTGTTAGACTAGGGGAGGGGGGAAAGAAGTTTACTTATGGGGGGCGAGAAGATTACCTATGGGGGGGCAAGACATTTAACAATGATGAGACCCATAGATATCTGTTGACTGTCCTTTGTATACCTGCCATGAGTAAATTACAGGGCTGCCATTGCTGTTCTCCTCCTGAAAAGGCAATTTGCCCTGCCTTACCTTACCAACAAGAAGTTTGCATGTTGGACATTTGGCTCCATTGGTTTCCAATTTTTGTTGTAACAGCATTATATGTTAGCATTCTTTCTTTGTAGCGCTGGCATCTCGGGTTTGATGCACACCATTGGGTTTGTAGTTTTCTGTTAATTTCCTGTAATTCTAGAACAGACCAGTGCATTACAGAGACCTGTTCCCTTATTGTTTCCTGAGGTGCCATGTAAAAACATTTCCTTTGCAATAACATAGTCATTCCCCCAAATTCATCTCCTTCTCTGTAATCTAAAATACTCAGAACTCTACGCACTCTACCATTCACTCCAATGGCACACCAGTCATCCATTGTATAGCTGTCAGAGGGACACACACCATTGGCTTGTTGGTTGAGGTCTCACAAGCCCCACACTGGGGGGCGCAAGAGATGGAGGTGAAGTAGGGAGTAGTAGGAGGGTGGCGCTGCCTAGGAAATCAACATACATAAAAGTGTATCAATGCCCTTCTGATTACCATTGTTATGAAATAGATATCAATTTGTTTTGAACATATATGTCTCATGTAGTAGAAATGTTTATGTTGTTTCATTTTCACTTATATCATATACAGACCATGCTGTCTATAAGCAACAACTAACCCATGAGGAAGCCATTATTGGCGAAACGCGTCGGGTAATTTGCAACCGTAACAGGTCCCACTTAATTTATGATGTCAGAGAATCAATTGTCTAGGAGAAATATACAAACCTTGTGATGTGTAACAAGTAATAAGATACAATATATTGAATCTAAAGCATATGTATAATTATGTATGAATCAAGAATTTACTAATACATAATTACATTTTTTGCACTAAATTAAGAGCCTCGCACCTCTTCCTTTTTCTCTACCCCACATTTAATTACGAATATACAAGAGGTGGCTCACCATAACATTTTAAGCTAAAAGGAAAGAACCAATACCCACAATCACTAAACATCCAATAAAGTGTTAAATTCTCCATCTATTTTCAAAACCTCTACCAAGAAGAAACATTTTGCAACAAGCATGGTATACAAAAGTGTTTTATTTGTTGTATTTATTAGTACATTTAACTCTAATGTTTTCATGGTGGTGACATATTCTCTTTGAAGTTCTACAGCAGTCTTTTAAATGGGTCCTATATTTGCTGAAGTTTCTATTTTCCTTACATTTATATTCATCATTTGGGTCTGTGTTGATGGCATCAATTTGCAATCAGTTTTAGATTTTCATTGACAGTAGTATTTAACCTTCAAGTGACTTACTTCTGACTTGCATTAGGTAGGTTTTGCATTTCCATAGATGCAAACAAAAACCCATTGACACAAGTCCTTTGTTTCCACTCCTAGTGGAGTTTGGGTCCCCAAATAAAATGAACCGGTCAGGAGTCATGTTTTACCATCTGCTGCCAGAATATGGCAAGATTACATAAATATGACCCAGAACAGTGCTGAAACAGGCAAACCGGTTGCAATGGCATTAAAAAGGGGCCCTAAACTGAACATTAAAATGTTCTCCATATTATACACAGTCCCTCGGATCTAGTAACAACATCTACGATTGTCATGTACGTTACATACAACAGGACAACGGAAGCATTACTCACCGCACTTCCAGTATCTGCACAGAAATCCAAGGCAGACCATTCCACTTACTCAATCCGATTCTTAATTTGTTCCAAAATCTCCATCCTGTTAGAAAAATGTTTTTGTTACTTTGAAGGCCCTACACAGGCCATGCGTCTAGTTTCTGTATACAGAATGATGTTATTTCAATTATAAACATGAATTATGATGTGTTTTGTGTGGCTTGGCACAGAATCAGAACATGTCCATGGCCAATTTCCCAGATAGCAGCAAACCGTCCCGAGTTTCTGAGCAGGAAGGAATGGACGTACTGGCCACCCCAGCCAAGTCAGACTGTAAAAGGCAGAATCTGATTGGTTGTTGTGGGTAAAATTACCCGCTTTGATTGGGAGTTTAAAAGCAGACATTTATTTTTAGTTTTGTAGAGATTGGGGAAAAGTTGAATTTTAATGGGATAGGTGTATGGGTTGGCATTAGATTACACGTAAGGTGAGTGTTAGTGTTACACGAAGGGTTAGTGTAAGGATTTTAGATAGAACTAGCATTAGGGTTACAGGAAAGATTAGTGTTCAGGATATAGGGAGGGGAAGTTTTAAGGTTATTGGGAGGGTAAGTGTTATGATACTGGATAATGGAAGGTTAGTTTGAGGGGTAACAGGGAGGGTATATCCAAAGGTGACCCCTGTGTAGTACTGACATGGGGCCTCTGTGGGGTCCCCTCTTGGCTAAGTAGGGTCTGGGGCCCTCAAGCAGTGGCACCTCCCTATGTCCACTCTGGGTTTTAGGGGGAGGAAGTTTTATGGTTACAGGGAGGGTAGCATTATGGTTACAGGGTGTCCCTACAGGAAAGGTTAGGGTTATGGGAAGATTATAAGTGTTACATAGAGGGTTACTGGTATGGTTACAGTAAGGGACCCCGTGCAGAAATGACTTGGGGGCCCCCTTCCGAACTGTTGCATGGACGGTTAGTGTTAGGGTTACAAGGAGGGTGTAAGGGTCACATAAGGGGTTACTGTTATGTTTACAGTAAGGGTACAGGGTGAGTTAGTGTTAGGGGCAGGGTTAATATTAATAATATTATTATTATTATTATTATTATTAATAAACAGGATTTCTATAGCGCCAACATATTACGCAGCCCTGTACAATAAATAGGGGTTGGAAATGACAGACAGATACAGACAGTGACACAGAAGGACCCTGCCCTGAAGAGCTTACAATCTAGTAGGTGGGGGAATTTACACACAACAGGAGCGGGATTTGTAATGGTGGGTAGTAGTGATGGTTTCAAAAGACAGAAAGGGTCTTTTGAAACCAGGCAAGTTTGAAAAAATTAGTTTTGAGGTTCCTTTTAAATGAGCAGAAAGTAGGAGCAAGCCGAATGGGACGAGGAAGACCATTCCAGAGAGTTGGGGCAGCTCTAGAAAAGTCTTGTATATGTGCATGTGATGAGGGTATGAGTAAGAAAGTCATTAGTAGGGTTAGTGTTGGGGAGATGAAGTTTTATTATTACAGGGAGGGTAAGTATTATTGTACAGGGTGTGGGGAAGGTTTATGTTCATATTACATGGAGGGTTGGTGTTAGGGTTACAGGACGATAAGTGTTACATAGAGGGTTACTGGTATGGTTACAGTAAGGGACCCTGTGCAGAAATGACTTGGGGGGGCCCCCATCCTAACTGTTGCATGGAGGGTTAGTGTTAGGGTTACAGTAGGGGTATAGGGTGAATTAGTGTTAGGGGCAGGGTTAGTGTTAGGGTTATAGGGGGAGGAAGTTTTATGGTTACGAGGAGGATAAGTATTATTGTACAGGGTGTGGGGAGGGTTGGTGTTCTTATTATATGGAGGGTTAGTGTTAGGGTTACAGGGAGGGTGTAGGGGTCATTTAGAGGGTTACTGTTATGGTCACAGTAGGGGTTACAGAATATAGACAACAGCTGGCTCCTGTGCTGAACGGACTTGGGGCCTCCATTGGCTGAGGAGGGTCTAGGGCCCTCGTACATGGCACGTTTAGCACCTCTCCTATATCTGCCCCTAGTGTTAGGGTTATTTGGTTAGCAAGTTTTATGGTTAAAGAGAGGGTGGCAATATGGTTACATGGCATGCTACAGAGAGTGTTCCTTTTGCATGAAGGGTTAGTGTTAGGGTTACAGGGATGATGTAAAGGGTACACAGAAAGTTATTGATATAGTTACAGTAAGGGTTGCAGGGAGGGTTAGTGTTAGGGTTATAGTAATATTGTTAGGTTAGGATGTTTGTGTGTTAGCGTTGCACAGGGAAGTGTAAGATTGCAAGAATAGTAGAATAGTTAGTGTAGGGGAACCTTGGTGGATAGGAATCATTTTTAATGCTGAGATCTTCAACATATATTATGTACACCGCATGCAGAGAGGGAGGGATAATGTATTATATACACATGTACAGTATTTACACAGGGGTACAGTTATGGTGAAACTGGAAGAATAGGGTGAATTATAGCAGATATTTTGTTTCCGTTTGGTGGGAGTTGGGGGTCTCTGATAAAGTATTGAGTCTTTACCACTGCTGACCGCGCCACCGCCGTATGTGAGATTTCCATCTTATTTCTCATTCTTCTAGATCAGAGGAATTCATAACTCAGTTCCCTGCATTCCAGAGGCCTGGGAATGTCATCTGCGGGCAGAATACACAAAGAACCTGAATTATGGGGTGAAAAGCAATGTATCTCATGTGAATATTTATTGTGAAAGGACAGATACACAGATCTCCCCCTGGTTACCCAGAACATGTATCAATGTGCTTTAGTTGTCTCACTTCCTTCAGTCCTGGGCGGACTATCACTCATGGATGGTAGGTGAGGGAAGCTTGCTGGGAAGTTTTGATCTATGAAGCCTTTGGGCTGTTTTGGATTTATTTGGCTTTCTAAATCATTTTCTGTATATGACACCTCTTTTCAATGACAAATGTGGGTTACAGCCTACAAAAGAGCTGACACATCAGATAAAGATAATGATGTGGGGGATCCAGAAAAAACTTGACTTCATTTGTGTGCTTGGCCAACATTATTTAATCCACTCTTATATCTCTTGCCAGCTTTAGGATCACTGTACCTGAAATTGATCATGCATTTGAATGTAGAAACTTGGAAGTCAGAGGGTAACATTATATTAAAGTTAATTAATAATCAACTGCATATCTGTCAGTTAAAGATTTCATTGTCCTTTGGATCCAATGCTGTCCCCTGCAGTAAGTCTGTTCTTCCAACTGATGGGGCTCTTCTTCTCTACCGAATGACGCCAGTGCCACTGAACCCATTTCCTGTGAGCCTAGGCTGTCATAGACACGCTCCTGGGAAAGTATCATCGCACCACCATGGCTCACAGTACCAATGCACTCACACATCTTTACACATATGTCTTTATATTTTCGGGGCTGGATCCTCTCCTCCTCCTGTGTCACTGTCTGTATTTTGTCATTTGCAACCCCTATTTATTGTACAGCACTGCGTAATATGTTGGTGCTATATAAATCCTGTTTATTAATAAAATTATTCAATGCAGGAGCCACTTAAGAGTTAGGGCCTTTCAATTGCACCACTGGCTTTTAATGGGCCTGATTTATCAAAGCTCTCCAAGACTGGAGAAGGCTGGGTGAGCCTGGGTAATCCAGCAAACCTGGGATGGATTTCTTAAATTCATTTGCTTTTATTTGGCAAATGTTTTTAGTACTGGACCAGATCCATTCCAGTTTTGTTGGATCATCCAAGTTCACCCATGATAGTCGATCTTCGTGATAGTTTTGGAGAGCTTTGATAAACCAGGCTCAATGAATTGGACCAAGATTTAAAGCTTGGAAAGGTCTTTCGAATTACTTACTGTTCACATGCCCAGTACATTTTTTAGCTGTCTATCACCACCATAAGCCCTGATGAGGAGGGACTGATGAGCCCTCCGAAACATGTTGGATACTTTTTAAAGTGGCAAAAAAAGATTTATTGAACATGATTGACACCTGTGATACTTTCATCTTTTGACCTCTTTGATACACCAGTATCTAGGTAAACCTGTTGGGTCCTTTTGGCTTGCAGGGAGATCCCAAAAATGATCACGTAACCAAAAGGCTTATTACCTGGTCACATGATCTTTAGTAATAATAAGGACAACGTGATCGGGCCCTTTTCATAGATTGGGGTCCAGCACTCCACCAACATTTCAACATTTGTACCTGAAGCATTCAGTACTTGAAAACATAAAGTATTTTTTAGATTCATAATCCAGAACCCCAACTTTTGTGTAGAACAGTTGTCTTCAATCTTCCTCTCTTTCTATTTTGTGATAGGCAATAGATTATCTGCAATATATTTTATTATTTATGAGCTGACTTTTGAGTGGAAGCGATGTAATGGGCTCAGGATCCCAGTATGATTTTGTCTTTAAGTAAATGCACCCATTCAGCAAAATCTGCACAATAGCTATTGCACAATGGTGGTGGTTGATGGCCAGAATACACGTACAGCTTGTTTCTTCTGCAGAGGAGTAGCAAAAATAGCCAGAAATATTGTAGAGCCCCTGGCCGCTCCCCAGCACACATATTTCTTTGTTCAGGCTCCCTGTTGCTTCACAGCTTGTTCTGACGGCCTCACTTTTGCAGAGAACCCTTTACTATCCCCGCTGGCTGCTTTGTGTTTTTGCTTTGATTCATGCTTACAAGGAACGCATTAAGTGTTCCTATAAACACAGAGAGAGAGGAATCAAGGAAGCATTGGTAGCCAATACAATAATTCCAGCTCTGCGTCTTCCAGGAGAAAAACAACGCAGCAAGTTGGCAGTGAAGCTGAAACTGAGTACGCCTATTGCCTCTGACCCCTCTGCACTCGCTGTGCAAGGCACTGCTGGTCTGCTAGTCAAACTGCTTTTCTAAAAATGATTGGAAAGATAATTTTGCTGCATGTAAAATTAATTTTGTATGCCAACCATTTTCAACTAGGGTTCCTCCAGAGGTTACTCGGGGTTTCTTTTAGCTGCGGCTGATTGACTTCATACCTGATGTTCTGCAGAACTCTACATCCAGTTTGGAAGAGTCAGAAGCATGAGACCTTCATTGTAAGGGGGCGTTTTTCCCATTGACCACCAATGTAAAAGGCATTTTTTTCACTTGCTACCATTGTAAGGGTAATTCTTTCAACTGACCCCTAACCACTGAGTCAGCTTTTCAGAGTCTTCAGGTGTCTATAAAGCTATAATGCCACCATTGTAGGAGGCATTCTTTCCAATGACCACCAATCTTTCCAAAATAAAGCTTTTTGGAATAACAAATAACAGTGTACAGTATGTTACATTTGCAAGAAATATGTACATTGTCAAATACAATTACAATGGATAAACATCCATAATTGTTCATATTTATTATACATATTCAAGTCTCAAGTAATTATGGAAATAACAAAATAAACGTGTAAGAAAACAGCAACCTTATGAAGAGTAAACAACAATAAAGAAGTAAATTGGTTAAGATGTTGTAAAAAGTGCGCTCTTCTGTTTGCCCTTTTGGTTTTAAGATAGAGAAAGACAGAAAGAAGGAGGGGATATTGTGCGGAAGAAAATATTTGTATCTTTCAGAAGGACCGACTCTCTATAAAGTATCGTTGTACAATTTTCTATATTCTTGGAAGTCATGAAAGTTCCACCATAAGGCCCAAGTGGTGTAATTTTTTGTTATTGCATCCTGAGATGCATGAATCATTTCCTCCAATTCTGAAATACGTTCAATTTGAGCAAACTATTCATGTAAGGTTGGCCTAGACATTGATTTTCGTCTCAGAATCAACACTTTGGCGGCACTCAAAGCATGGAATAGAAGCGTTTTTTTATATTGTTGGACAACCAACCTTTCCTATTGATTTCCTCCACAAAAATTAGTTTGCGAAGACCTGAAAAATATTTAAAGGATTATTCTTGGGTAAAAAAGTTGGCAATAGATGGTAAAGGCAACCAAAATAATCAAGTTCAGAACATCGGGGTCTATTTGTAAATATCCCCCCCCCCCCCCTAATATTTTCCCAACTTTTTCATGCTTTTCATTTTGGGTAAATTTTGGGGGAAAACATTTCTTAATTATATTCTTTATTTCTTAATTATTTCTTAACTCATGCAAACTTAAATTGTATGCAAAAATATGAAATTGGAAACCTTACACCAGCTTTTACAATTGGAGGTTTGCAGATGAATAAAGGGGTCGGTTTATAAATGTTTCATGTAGATTGTACGTATTTTGTCATTTGATTCCAAAGAGTGAATCACAGATACTAAGTTAATCTTATGTGAAAAGATTTATATGTTGACCCCTGTGTGTGTTGTAGTTTGCTTGCTGGAGAGATATGCATTTGATATAATACAATAATCTAGTAACATAAAGAATATATTATTGCAATACTTTGGATGTGCTTCCCACTAAGAGTGTTACCATCTTGGAAATGTTTCCGTAACCCAAATTCAATGCAGGCAAAGGTTTTCTCACTTATCTCAACATGGACTCCCTCAAATTGGACAAGTTGTATGAAGGTGGACCGTTATTGTCCCTTCATGTTAGATTTTAAGGAAGAAGTTCAAAGCTATGATATAACTGGGTATGTGTTAGAAGTTTTGTGCTGTAAGTATTACGAAGAACTCACAATTGTTGAAAAATTGTTTAGTAAATGACTCATTGTTTGGTAAAGTTTCCATCAGTTTCATTTTAAAAAAGGCCTGAAGTTTTTCCAAAAGTTGTTGTAGGGTGGGGAGTTTGGATAAAAGTATGGTTTGCATGATGGTTTTCCTCCCTGCTGCTCAAAGAATTTGAGATAATCTTGGCTTCTAAAAGTAGAACAATTTCACAAAAGTTACATCATCAGTGGGCAATCAATGTCTGAAGAAAGGAGGTTCCATAAGAGGATGAAGACCAGAAGAAGACAGCAGCAGCTGTATAGGAACCATAAGGGTAATAACCTTCCCAGCCCCTTTTAGGAGGGTGCACCATCCAGCATTTTTCAGTAACCCCCCACCTGTTTTTGAGTGGTTACATAAAAGTTGGGCCCCAATACAGGGGCCACCACCCGCCCACAGCTTCTTCCCACCCTGCTTAATAATAATTCTGGGGAGTGCGCTGGAGGAGGGAAAGCTAAGTCCGCCATAATGTGCAAGGCACATGATTTGGATTTAGTTCCCTTTCAGATCCGGATAGAGTTTAGGGGAAAGGGGAGAATGGCATAAGGGAACCTAAATATGAACACAAATAATGTAGGGAGTGCCCAGTCAAAATTGCACAAATTCCTATTGAAAAAGAAGTGGGGTATAGAGAAGGGGCAAGACAGAAGGCTTTTAAAATGGCACTCAAATGGATTTCATTAAAAAAGTATACAAAAATTTATTATAATAATATAAAACCATGTTAGCCAAATCCCAGTATTAGCTATAAATCGTAATAAAAATCAGGTAAACAACAAATTTATGCAAACTCGTAAACTTACTCAAAAGTTCACTTTTTGAAATCTCAGAATTGAAACACAAAGAATTCAGAAAAAAGCAATGGAGCCACCAGGAAATGTTTAGTAAAAAAAGCTAATTTACTTCTTACTACAGCCCCGTACACTCCCACTTCCAAATTTACCAGTGACCCCTCTTCCCTTCCACCTTCTGCTCTGGGGGTTATACATTTACAACCTCTAAACAATATTTATGTCTAGTGTTTTAGAGAAACCCATCCTAAGAGGATTGTAAATCTTGCTGCAACTCACAAGCGTTTCATGTTTACAATATATCTCTTTTATTTCTTGTTATTTTGGATGGAAAGTTGCTTTTTTGCTTTTTTTTACCCCCTCTAACAATTGGCAATAAAAAAAAAAGATACAGAGAAGTTCAGGTATTGCCTAAGATGAACACAAGCCAGATAAATCTATGAAGGGACTGTAAATTTTCCTGTTGGTATAACAACTGACAACCTCTTTGGTCTTGGCAATGGTTAGAAAAAGCGAATATATGAATTATTGAATGATCAGGGTGCCTGTGGGACTTTGGCGTAGTACAGAATTTTGAAACTGAATTTCTCGTTCTATTATTTGCCGGCCTGATAATGATAAATGGCTTTAATGTAAATCAACAAGAATAATGGATGCCAAAGGATGGTTTATATCAGTGGCTTTCTTCAAATGTTATATGGTATAATTTAATTTCTCTTAAGAGTGAACTGTAATTATATGTTCAGATATAAAGAATACAGTGGGATAGATCCAATGGGATGGATAAATTGAGTGTAATAGATGGGCTGATGGGCCAAGGGAAAATGCTGCTCCAGGCACCTCCAGTGCTGATTACATAAAGAGACTAAATATTTGGTCTCATTTTTGGGCTCCTTTTAACAGATGGCTAGGTAAGTAGTGCTTGAGGTGGCCATCGTCTCTTCAGTTCTATAAACCAGTTGTGGTTCAATGTCTTTGCAGCACCAAGGACTTCTAGTTTTGTATCTCAACATAGTTTGTGTGTTCACTTGGTGTTTGCATGGATTCCTTTATGGATTCCTCATTCACTTGGTGTCTGCATGGATCAAACTCATTGATTCCTCATTTCCTACATTCTTTCTTGAAGCAAATGCCAGGATATTGACCTTCTCTACTCCTCCAATGATGGTGTGGAGGCCTGGTGATAGGCACCATAGGGATGCTGGAAGCAACAAGGTAATTTGCTCTTCCAAAACTGAAAGCACTGGATATCTCCAAGGTTGATGCAATGTAGGAGGGAAGCAAAGCTTGTTTTGTTGAAGGTTTCCAGGGGAGAATGTGCGAGATCACGAGAACCTGTAATTTTGCCACACTTCAAACCACAACTGCATTGTTTGTTCATGGTCCTCCATGATCTTACCCGACCTTCAAGCTTCTCATCCACAAATCTATACATGCCAAGAACTGATAGCCAGAGGGTTCCATTGTTTGCATCCAGTGCCATACCTGCATATTTCATACCCATGGATGGGACTGCCACTACTTGCTTGGTGACACAGCCCCATAGACGTTATAGAAATGTAATTGGTAGGCACTACTAAAGCCAAATTGATTGTGAACAACAGGAAAACCACTGACCATTGGGTCTCCAAAAGTATGGATGCAATCTTCACCCCAGAAATATTTCTAAGCTGGGTGGGAAGAAGCTGTATTGTGTATTGTGACCCAACTTTTCAGTAACTAGCCAAAAATAGCTGAGTGCTTACCAAAAAGTGCTGGGTAGTGCACGCGACTAAAAGGCGCTGGGGAGAACATTGGGATCTTTAGGTGGATTTAGGCAAAAAAATTATTAAATTTATATATATGTTGCATTTGGAAATTCAGACATCTTGGCGTGTTGGTGCCAGTCATTTTTTTGTATTTTGAAATAGAAAGTGTATTTTGGTTGCAACCATAGTGGAAAGGCGCTGTACAAACAAGGAGAGTTTAGATGCGTATGATAATCTATAGGGGAATAGGGTGAATCTGCAGTTTAATTATGCTCTTATTCCTCATACTGTCTGCTGCTACCCTCCCTGCCTTCCAGCTGTCCTACTAAGGGAACCTTGGTTTCTTGGTCCAATTCTGTTCTCTCCTCCTGAAGAAGTGGACGCAATACATGAAACGCGTCGTCATTTGGTCTTATCAACTCCATTATAGATACCAATTATGAAAAAACTGTGGTCATTGAGAAATGTTGAACATATGGTGCCTCTAAAGTCCCAATTATCTATAAATTGCTTGAAATAAGTGTCAATAAAGGAGGAAAATATAAAAACTGCACTTTCTATAAAAGTGCATTTATCCTTGAAAGAAACAAAACTCTCATTAAAATTAGTATTCACCATTGCCAACCGGGTGCAGAATCACGCTTAAAGGACTTTGTAAAATCTGCTTGATGCTTTTTTAATGCTTTCTAAATGCTTGTTGCAGGTAAAGCTCTTCAAGCAGGCAAAGATTTAAAAAGACCCATGTGTACAAAGCTGGAAATCGGAATGCAGAGTTGGCTACTACAACAGTAATTGCCTAATCAATTCATCTACATTTCCCCATGTGGACTTCCAAAAATTTAAATGAAGTTTGTCAAGGTTTCCCCTATTAGCTACTCCCAAACGGCTTTCACAAAATGTATCCAAATGCCTTTATTAGGTTTGCTTTGGTCAAGAAGTAGCTATTCTTTCGTCTCTGGTCTTCTTTTAATGGATTAGGCGGTAATGGTATGGATTCTCTGCGCTATTTTTGTGCTCTGCGGGATTTTGGGCACAGAGTGGAGCTGGCACCGGTTCTCGATTGAATGGCAGACGCTGTTTGGGTCTGGCTGTGGAAAGAAGAACGCTGGCCAAGCTCACTCGCTTTGCTGCTGAGCGCGAGGGAGCAAAGGAAGGACTGCGCCTCCAGTCCGCTCGCTTCACACACAGCGCCGTGCCAAAGGCTTAAGTTGGTGCAGATGTCTTGGATGAGGTGAGGGTACATACAGGGAGGAAAATGTATTTAACAAAGTGGTACTGGATGGCAACCAAAACCTTAACCCTTTATCGGTCTCCTGTACAGGAAAAATAAGTCTCTTTCCTGAAGAACAATACAAATTGGCCTAGAATCAGGAAAATCATTCATGTAAGGAGCATGTGTGCTAAGAAATATGAAAGTGCAACATTTCCAAAGGTCACAGACCTCCCCTTGACATTGCTTTTGTGTTTTGTTTTTTAGAAGGACGGTGCTATTCAGGCATCTAGGACATCCTTTAGACTTTTGATTTGTGCAGCATTTTATCAAATAATAAAATTTTGGATATCAATTTCCTTCTGCTGCTCCATTCCTAACCCTTAAAATAAGAGAAGAAAGAGGAGTTGGTGCCAAAAGTGGTTTTCAGTTTGCAACCTCAACAATATTATATTTATTATTAATAAAACAGTATTTATATACCATCAACATATTACAATAGGGGCTGAAAATGATAGATACAGACGTTGACACAGGAGGAGGAGAGGACCCTGCCCTGAAGAGCTTACAATGTAAGATGGTGGTCACCAACCTTTCTGGTTCCGCGGACCACTAAAATCACCGGCTCCTAACCGCGCATGCGCGGAGAGCCATGTGTCAATCAAAGGGGAAAAGACCTCCCCATAGTGATGTCATTGTGACGTAGCCCCACCCACTCTCCCATCGCAGATCTATGTCTGCAATGGGAGAGTGGGTGGGTTGTGTCTAGGCCTGGAACTTGTACGGGGACGTGTTCCACGGCTCTGGCCGGTGCGTCCCCCCAGCGGGGTCCCTTCCTGACTCCACTCGGGGGTGCACCAGCCAGAGCCGCGGATCCCTAAAATTTTCTTGCGGGCCACCGGTTGGCGACCGCTTATCTAAGGAATGGGGAAGCAGCACCCAACAATAGAAGGGGAATATAGAATGGAGGGAAGTAGTGAGGGTTTAGGAGACAGAAGATGATGGGTAGGTGAGGTTGATGCGTTGGGTTTTAGGAGCTCATTTAAATGAGCAGAAAGTAGGAGCAAGCTGAATAGGACGAGGAAGACCATTCCAGAGAGTCGGGGCAGCTCTAGAAAAGTCTTGGAGCCGTGCATCTGATGAAGTTATGAGTGAGGAATATCTGTTTATCAATAATAATAATGGTGCATCATCATGCTACATCAATGTGCCCTGTACCATATGGTGGACTTTACTTGAAGTTCATATTGACTTTGACTTCTTCGTTAGACAGTTGTCAGCAAAAAAAAGCCTCTCTATTGAATGATTTCCTGTTTAGTGTTCCTGTTTAGTATAGATGGCCAAAAAAACTTGACGGGAATCTAATCACTTGCCACTCTTTTAAAATTTAGGTACATTTTAGTGCAGCTTTGAATTCACGTATATACAATTTATTATTTTTTTTCTATTTAAGTCAAACAATACAAGTACCTGAATTTGATGTATCAGCCTCTTGCAGGCTCTTGTACAATAGAACTCAAAGGAGAGAGAGAGGGGTAAGCAGCCAAAGGTGCCAAATATCTGTGCTTATATGCAAACAAGAAACATTCTGATGGAAGAGAGAGTGATGATTCCCCTTTCAATATCCAATCACAAACTAGGGGAGGGACAAGACCTGTAAGAATTACTTAGCTGCAGCAAAGAATAATCAGGTCTCCAGCTCTGCAAGATTGGACTGTTCTGTACGACAGGGCTCTTCTGTATGGTGTTAACCGCAGATCTTGATGGATAGAAATACAAACCCTTTGGCAGGTATACCAGCTCCCTGATTTGTATTTCATCTCCGTGTTTAGCTGTTTGCCTGGAATTCAGCTATAAGAATGAACTCTTAATTCCCTTTTTTCAACAGAATTACAGGATACATCTAATTCCATCCATGATTTATCCGGCGCCCTTGATGAAGCCATCTTCTCTTGGCTTTATCATAATACTTTCTGATGACCGGTAATAAAAGAATCTGGGAGTTTCACCATTTTTACAACTTTCATCCAGGCCAAGCTGAAAGTATTAATTTCCTCAGGAATAGCAGCAGATCCACATGAAAGGGACACACGTTGTAGCTTCAGATGAACAATGCTCCAATCTGCCAGGGGAGAGAAATAGTTTTAGTCTAACGAGCTAGCCGAATTCTTCTGTTTTTACGATCCCTTTGATGTCGGCGTCATATCTAGTGATTGACCCAATGCGTTCGCCTTGGCAGGAACACGGAATGCCATTAAACAGACAGATTCTTACATGGCTTTAAGAAGGATTTTGTTTTCATCTTGCACTTTATTTGCCACATGGGAAAATCATTTCATAAAACAAAGTGTTCGATTGTAAAAGAGTTTGTTATCTGTGGTGACAAACAAGATCCTTCCTTTGCTGTTACTTATTATAAAAAAGAAACAAGGGTAACAAAAGCTGTTCATTCCTTTGGTTTGGTTTTGGAAGACGGTTGTGAATCGGCGCCATTCTGACTAATCCGTTTCTATGGATGGAAGAAGCAGTTTTATTTCTGATTTTGCTCTATTCAGTATATTTTATTTGTTGCTTTTATTCATAATCTTTTATCGATCTCCTGCATGGGGTTTTCTCCGGGTACTCCCATATTCCAAAAACATGCAGTTAGGTTTATTGGGTTCCTCCCAAAACTGACCTTAGACTGTATTAATGACATATGACTATCGTAGGGACATTAGATTGTGAGCTTTGAGGGACAGCTAGTGACATGACTATGGACTTTGTACAGCGCTGCATAATATGATGGTGCCATATAAATACTGTATAATAATAATCTTTTGTGTTTTCCACAGATATTTATTTAACACTGGATGAACCAATGAATAATATAACCACGTCTTTGGGCCAGACGGCTGAGATGCATTGCAAGGTTTCGGGGAACCCAATTCCGACTATTCGATGGTTGAAAAACGACGCCCCTGTTGTCCAAGAGCCACGCCGGATATCGTTCCGTACGACCAGCTATGGGTCGAGATTAAGGATACGAAACCTCGATACTACAGACACCGGGTACTTCCAATGTGTGGCTACGAATGGACGGAAAACCGTCTCCACAACGGGGGTGCTCTTTGTCAAATTCGGTAAGCTTAAGAAAAATTTGATATAATTTTTAGTTAAATTTTTAATCTCTGGCACAGCAAAGCCAGCTGAAGAATTTTCTTATTTGTCACACTGGGCTGGATTTATTAAAGCTCTCCATGAATGAAGAAGATAGACTACCTTGGGTGAACCTGGGTGGTGAAATTGATTTCTCCAATTAATTTGCTATTCGTTGGCAAATGTTTCCAATCCCAGGTTTGCTGGAATAGCCCAGGTTCTCCCACAATAGTCTATCTTCTCCAGTCATGGAGAGCTTTAATAAATCAGCCCCACTTGTGTTGGAAGTTTTCACCCCCCACTGCAGATTGTGATTTTTTTTGGTGCCCCCCCCCCCCAAACTTGCTACAGTAGGAAGCCGATGAATCCTTATCACATAATAGGGCAACCAGAAGTACGTCAGATGTAAAGTTGGTACAGCTGGTGTTGCTCTGCAAAAAAACAAAATGGCAGAACTGTATCTTTCCACCCTGATTTTAATAAATTCTACTGATTCCACGAAGAGCTTTTACACAGCCTGGTATCTTTTTGTTGCGATAGGCAGACACTCTTAGTAAATAGAGCTCTGCGGCTTCTTCTGTTATGTTATCACTCCAGCCTATTGAGCTATGGACACATATTTGACCATAGCTGAGGTCCTCTCTGTTCTCCATTCCTCCTAAATTTCTTCTTGAGAATTTCCCCTTCAGGCTTCCAGTGCCACATATATGCCATGCTTGCCATAGAATTGCTGTACGGTGTATGAGAACCATACTAGATCAAGGCGCTCTCACTTCCAGTTTTATCCTGGTTTTTAGCGGATGGGATATATGGAACATTCATTGTAATTGTATCCTAGCAGCTTTTCAATCTTTGACACAGAAGTTATTGGGGATTTCAGTTTGTCAGGAAATCAATTTTATATAGTCTCAGATCATATAAATATAAAAGTATAAACTCGTTTTGAATTTTGCATTCTGACCCATCTATTATTTATTCTTGCAGGTCCACCTCCTACAGCAAGTCCGGGCTCTGTGTAAGTACTCCATTCCATTGATTATCCTTCATAAGTCTCACCATAACCTCCCTGGGGAATACTACTTTGCTGATCCCTAAGCCATGAAAAGCCATGCTCACTGTAAAAATAATGTCCAACAATCATGCAACGCGTTTCGCCACTAGGCTTCATCAAGGGATGTGTCTCCACACATACCCTGATGAAGCCTAGCATCGAAACGCGTTGGGTGAGACCTTTAACTTTTGCGCTACATCTCGTTTGAGTCAGGCAACTAACTGTCACGTTTTAACAGACACTTCCCTGGACCCGGTTGCTTTGTGTGTGCTTAATACAGTTCATTGATTTTTGCCACAAGAAACCCCTGTCTTCTTTTTTTTTTTTTTTTTTTTTTATATATAAAGGAAAAAACTAGGTTTGCAAAGGCTTTTTGTGTATGCAAATTGGATATATATCATATATGGTTATTAAGAAAAATATGTAAATGTGAGTTTTTGTGCTTGGAGTTACCTTTACATTGCAGATTTCCCTGACTAGTTTGAACATGAGTATTCTGATTCACAATTCTCACTTTTCCCTACGAAGACAGGCCATATATGTCAGTTACTCCTCATTCTCCATTCTGATCTTGTTTTGCGTCTCCTCCCCAGTTTTCTTATTTTTGTCTGCCCTCCCTTTCCCCTTCCTTTCAATGTAATGAGAAAAATCCTCTTGAAGTGGTTACTAAAAGCTGCCAAACTTGCTGCCTCCAATGGTCGTCTCTTAAGCTTTCTCTTCCTTTAATATCCTGCCAATTTCTTTGGCACTGCTGGGGTATGATGTTGCCTTTTACAAATATGGATGTATGTTTTAGATTTTATGTTTCCTGGTGATGCCCAGAGTGCTAAAACTGACATGCACAACACATAAAAGACATTCTAGGCTGGTGTCAGAATCCAACGCCCCCTAATAGCTCATTAAAGATGTTTCATAAATCATTCTGGTGTATGCTTGCCATTTAACCATTAACCGGCTAGAATCGCCCAAGGGCTGAACCTGTGCAAGCAACTGTGATGAATGAAAATGCATTGTTGGGTTCAAAAAAACTTCATTGCTTATCCTCAGGCTATCCCTATAGGCACAGTCATGGTATAATCATATGCACAGCCACCTGCATTGTTGGAGTTAGCCCTTGGATGTACTTAAAAGCCAGTTTGGCATTGAAAATATATTAACCTTAAAAAGGCATTCCAATGTCAAAGTGTTATTAGGTCCTAATTTATCTAATTTGCTTTGCTAAGGTATTGAAATGTAGCAAAAACTTTGTTTAACCTAAAGGATAACTGCACAGCAAGCCTGCAAAGTGCATTCTGTTATCTTGATTGTTCTCTTTGTGCTAAACTAACTCACCCTTCCCAATTTTACAGAGGCAATACTTATCCAAATCTACCCCAGTTCTGGGGTTTGCTCACACCCAGCCCTGGTCCAGCTTGTGCATAGACTTCCATAGAATCCTCCCTAGCCCTTGAAACACAGCTCCATAGAATTTCATGGGATGGTAATGCAAAGTCATAGGGGGTGCATTAAATATTCCGGAGCTGCATGTAAACCCACAGCAGAACAATTGCCCTTGGACATTGGAGAGTGTACATCTTTGGAGAGAGAGGATGAGTTAGTTCAGCTCTGTGGAACAGAAATAGGATTATGGCACTTTGACCTAAGAAGCAATTTTCCCTTGCATACTAAACTTTCCTAATAATAATTGGAACCAGGCAGGTCCTTTGTTACAGAAGGGACAGGTACACTCACCTGTTCCAATTTCACTATGGGCACCGACATCTTTATCCGGTCTTCTTCCAAGTTCCAGATCTTTGGCCGTCTTGATTGGCCAGATCGAAATAACGTAACTTCCATGCATGTGAGGGTTCATAGCCTTGCAGGATACCTGCCAAATCCCTGCATCCGACATTGAGAACAGGCAGGTAAGTGTGTTTTACTCCACCCTACTTTATGTTACATATATATTTATTATATATAGATATACACCCCATGTCTAGAAGAATCTAAGATGTGTGAAGGGAGAAATACTTTATAATCCCAGCCCTCTAAAACTTTGAGTGGCATCGGGCAGGGCTGCATGTACAAGTTCCTTGTGGTCCAATAGCCCGGGCAAAATTGGAAGGGACATCTCTTGTACAAACTGTTTTAACATTTTCCATATTTTGGCTTCCCTTCTTTTTTCTTCCTGTGGCTTATTTCAGCAAGAGAACTGTACAGGAAAGAAAATTCAGCTGAGGGTTAGAGATGTCTTGTTAGAGTCCAGTAAACTTGAAGCCATCTCTTTCATTTCTTTATTTAATGGTTTCTAACCCAAAATAATGACCCCAGTTTACAGTTTTGCTTTTTGCTGTTCTATATTTTTACAATTATATTTCTTCTGCTGATTTGCAGGAGCTCCCCCTGGTGGTTGTCTCTATGAGCAGCCAGTAATCGTGTTACATTAGAGTTTTTACATCAGGCTAATATGTATATAAAGTTTTAAAAGGTTGTGAATTTCTGTTAAATCCTAATGACCCATCCAGATGTCTCATTACAGCTCCCTCATATAAAAATATATGTGGTATTTTCCTACATCCACCCATTGTATGAAGCCTGTCTGCTCACTTAAAAAGTGCTGGAAGAAGGGAATGACCCCCAGATGTAAAAGCTCGGAGTAGAATATGTGGTTCTGTGCACACACAGCCCACACAACCTCATATACGAGGGGGTGCTGAAAAGTTTCTGGCTTTGTCCAGAAAGCAGAGAGCTAGTGTTATGAAATAACACATTAATTCAACATATTCCTCCCTGAGACTGATGCACTTGGTGCAGCGTAGTTGCAGCTTTTCTGGAGCGTTCAAATAAAAGTCCTTTGGTAGGGCCGCAAACCAGCTCTCAGCAGAATCTTTGACGTCAGAAATGTCCTCTAAAAGTTGCCCCTTTTTTTTTTTCTTCAAATTCAGGAACAGATAATAATTTGAAGGGGCCAGGTCCGGTGAATAGCGGGGATGGTGGACCAATTGCAAACCCAGAGTGTTCAGTTTGGCAGCCACAACATTGGACGTGTGCGCGGGTGCATTGTCCTGCAAAAAAACGATCCCTTTGGTCAACTTTCCGTGGCGTACCTTCTTAATTGCCTCCTTCAGCTGGTCCAGGAGGTTAGCATAATACTGTCCGGTGGTACTAGAGCCCCCAACAGAATACCGTCTTTGTCCCAGAAAACAGATACCTTTTTTTGGCTGATTTCTGGGTTCAGAACTTCTTTGGCCGCGGGGACCCACTGTGGCACCATTCCTTTGACTGTTCCTTGGTTTAAGATGTGGAGCCAGGTTTCATTCTCAGTCACTAACCTAGCTAAAAAGTCCTGTGCAGATTCAAAATGGACCAAAACGGCTGTGGATGCTTCAACTCGTTCCTTCTTCTGATCACTGTTCAAATATGTCGGCACCCACTTCACTTGAAAGCTTGCCATGTCTAGGATAGTGGTGATAACAAACCCAACACGCTCCCGTCAGATGTCAAGTATCTGGGCCATCTTTTTTGCAAATATTTGCCGGTCCTCAATAATCAGCTCATGGACATCTCAGGTTGCCAGGTCAGTTGAGGTTGGGGGGCGCCCACTGCAGGGCTCATCTTCAACGGTGAAATGCCCAGTCTTGAAACGAGATATGCAGGTTATGACAGTGCTGTAGGAAGGACACTTCTCCCCCAGTGTTTGTGACATCTCAGTGTGAATGTCATTTGCTGACTTTCCCTGGAGAAACCAAAACTTTATGACGTCCCGTAACTCCAACAACCTGAAACTTGCTTGTGCCTCTGCCATCACAGCTTCTCACTAAAAGAAAAAACAGTTTTAAGAATCGCAAAGACCTGATATTTGCACAGTTACATACTAAGATATTAGGCTGTCATATCCCCCCACACTCATTTTTCTATTTCATCTGAAAGGGGGCAAAGCCAGGAACTTCTCAGCACCCCCTGGTATAAGAAGGACACATTGATTTCAATTGGATTGGATTAAATCACAAAAAATGTATAAATTATAAATAAAAGTTGAATAAGTTTTCTAGGTAAATACAATGTGAATAATGTGTACATTTCAGGTAACAGTTGGGTGAATCTTGAGTGAAAACATTGATATAAATGGCTTTTGTTTTCTGTGAGCTGTCATTATCGGAGTGCATCAAAGCCATTGTTTGTATGGAGAAGAATTTGGGGAAAGCCGCACTGCACTCAGTAGGGCAGAAATAATCACTTCATGCCTAGTTACTAAGTTATTATTTGTAGTGATTTATAAATAGCCCAGAACAGCGAATCTCTCTGGGGGCTCCGATTTTTGTAACGCCTCCCATGTTTGAACAATTTCAGCTACTTTCAGATGTAATTAATCGGAACTGCGCTGTCCGGACCACCTGAGCTCTGGGAAACTTTATCCGCAGTGACCAGAACAATGAGCATTTTGATGCAACAACGGCGCTCATTGTCCCTCCGAACTGCCAATCACAGCAGCGGGACTTCTGCATGCAGTGTGTATCCAAATGCCATGGCACAGTCAGCGAACGCAGGACATGTTTGTCTTGGCTTAATAAAAACATCATGTAAGGAAGTAAATCTGGTTCACCCCCTAATGTACTATTCAACGCATTTAGAACTTCAAAGAGTACCTGTTTCCTTTACCAGGCCGATGTTACATGAGCTGCAACCATACCACTATGGCCTAAAGTTTGCGTTGTCCACTGCGTATTATAAATAAAATGCAATGCTTTGCTGTATATGAGAGTTGCTGATTTTCTGAGAATTCTTTGCAGCCACTTTCAGTCTATTTGTTCTATGGTTGCATGGCATTTCTCAAGGAGGATTTCCTTATGGTGACAACAGTGGACCATGCCGGCATAATGTAGGTTAAAAGGGCATCTAGTAGTCTGTTTGCAGCTGTGTGACAATGCAGGGACACAATTAGGCGACAGAAACAAAGCGTTGTCACTCTACAACAAGAAGCCTTTAAGACATGGCCAAGTCATCAGGCATTATGCTAATGAAAGCCAGAGATTTAAAAAACTAAAATGACTTGTGAACATTTATAAACTTTATTTATGATTGGGTTTACTTATATGTGGCTGGTACAAGTAATGGGGGAGAGCGGTCAATTAGGCTTATCAATGAATGTGCAATGGTTACTAGATCAGTATGAGGGAGAATGCGATCATTTATCCGATCGAGTACTCATTATATAAGAGACAAGCATTGCACTGGCATGTGTTTCTTTACGACAGGTTCTCTTTACATCCTCCACCTCGAGGCAAAATACACGAATATTACAAGGTGCTACAAAATATATTCTCATAATTAGAACCATATCCAGCACCGCAGGCTTAAATCGGAGCTTGCTAATGCCCCTCGCCCTATAAACCTTCTATAGTCCGGGTTTTTAAAATGTGCCGCTTTTATTGAACTTGTTAACAAGGTATGGGATGTGGTTTTCTCTGTGGTGGAGGAAAATCATTTTCACATAGATGCTGTTATTTCCAGTGAACCACATGAAGTTAGTCATCTGCAACTCATAGAGAGAGCTTGGAGAACCCTTAAGGACAGTGCCGGTTTATTTTGCACTGACTGCTGTTTGCACAAAAAGTTTGGGACAGTTTCCTATTGTGCAAAAAAGTTTTTTCTTTAGTTTTGAATAATTCATTATGTTTTTGTTTTTTACTGTTTAATATCAGAGAGAATACTTTCACTTTCTGATACCCAAATGCAACAGAACATACACCAGCGCTGTCCAGCTTCGTGGGCATGGGGATCCACATTTTTATGGCCTTACATGGTGCAGGGCCCATTACATTAAAGTGCACCATACAAGACTTCATCCCAACACCATACAATATTGGTGGGAACACATAATATGGCAATTATATTGGCTTTTATTGGCTATTTTACACCACAGAGTGATGCCACCTCAGGCACACAAAAAAACTGCTGGGCACCTGGGAGCAGCAAACTGCAGATTTGCATACATCGGTGGTACTGCGACTTGTTGCTTTTGGGAACTGTGCGGAGATCTGCCACAGCCAACCGCACCTTTTCACCTAAATGGGAGAGGATGCCCATGGCAGAATGCTGTGGCTCACCGCAGGTCTCAAATAGCCATTAGAGTGCCACAGGTTTAGATCAGTACAGACAAACTGTATATAGTCCTACTGGCTGCTACCACTTCCGGCTGGTGGGCTAGGTGCGGCATGTTCTTTTCTGCTCCACATATAAGGGTGAAGCAGCTCGTGTTATACAGGGGGGGGGGGGTCACATGTGGAGCGTCTAGGATGCCAAAAGGTTCTGAAACTGCCCTAAAGATAGATACCCTTCTTCTGGTGTGCTAGCTTGGTGAACAAAGCTGGTGAGCTAGATGCGGCATGTTCTTGTTTGCCCTACATATAAGGATAGGAGCAGCTCATGTTATACAGGGGAGTCACATGGGAAGTATCTAGGGAGCCAAAATGCTCTGAAACGACCCTGAAAATAGATATTCTCCTGCTGTGTTACCTTGGTGAACCAAGCTGGTGGGCTAGGTGCTGCATATTCTTTTCTGATCTTCATATATAAAGGGAGAAGCAATTCCTGTTATACGGGGGGGGGGGGGGGGGTCACATGGGGAGCATCTAGGGTGCCAAAATGTTCTGAAATGGCCCTGAAAATAGATATCCTTCTCCTGGTGAACCAAGCTGATGGGCTAGGTGGGGCATGTTTTTTTCTACTTTTCATATTAGGGGAGAAGCCGCCCATATTATACAGGTGGGTCACATGGAGAGCGTCTAGGGTGCGTTAAAGCAAACAGAAGCATATAGAGTACCCGTCTACATTACAAACTCTGAGCCTATAATTGAGATGCACATTTATTGCTGGCAGCTCAGTGATGTAAATGTATTTCTGTCTTCCATGACTTAGCACTGAACGCAGTATTTTATGATCAGTACTTAGGTAATGGATGGCGGTTTCCTTTCTCTCCGAGCTATTTGTCTATCCACGTTGGTGCGGATCCAAGGCTTGATCTTGGAATGATCTCCCGCAGGAGACTGTTTTATCTCCTACATTTTTCCTAACCTACTCCGAGTTCTCTGCCATTCCTGCTAAATCTGGGGCTAAGATACAGCGCCATTCTCCACTAATAATCTGCAAATGGCACAAAGAAAGTTATAATTATTATTGTCTTGAATATATCTAAAGACATTATGTGGCCAAGAATTTGTGAATACCAGACCATCACATCTATAAGTTTGTTAGATGTTCCATTCCTAAACAATGGTCATTATTAAAGAGTTGACCCTGGCCTGGTCTCTCTTCTTCTGAAAAGGGTTTCCATGCGATTTTGGAGTCTGTCTGTGGGTTTTGTGGAAATTTAGCAAAAAGGAACATTTGTCAAGTCAGGTACTGTTGGAGAAGATCTGGCTTGCTTGGTGTTGCCATTCATCTCAGAAGTGTTCAGTAGGGTTGAGTTCTTGGCTTTGTACAGGAGACCCAAGCTGCTCCACACCAAACTTATCCAACCACGTCTTTATGGAGGCGGCTTTGTGCAACAGGTGCACGGTCATGCGGGAACAGAAAATACCTTTCTTTAAACTGTTCCAACAAGGTTGGAAGATCACATTTGTCTACAATGTCTTTGCATGCTGAAGTATTAACTTCACTGGTATCACTTGATCCCAATCATATGGAAGGATGTCCACATACCTATAATGTCAGCATGGCATTTTTCATAGGGGGTTTTCTGATGGTCACACCAATGGACCATGCCAGAAATGTGTGTTGGAATGGTCACTGGACTGGAATGTCTCCAACAAAAGCCAATATGGGACACAATGGTATGGTAAAAATGCTGGAGATCAATCAAGTTCAACAAAAGAAATGCCAGAACAGAGGCCTTCTTGGTAGGATAACCAGAAATGATTTTATTAATAACTGCAGGAATAAAATATATAAAATGACAGTTAAATAATAATATTTTATTAAAGATGTTATGAGATTTCAGGGATTGGGTGTAAATATACTTTATAGAAGTAAGTAAACAAGTAGAATGAACTTTATTTTATTTTTTATTTTTGTAAAAAATAGAGAAAGAATATGCAATTAATATGGAAAGGCACAACGTATATTTTTACTTATACAGTATGTATATAACAATTTACGTATATAGATATGTTTTTAAATGTTTTAAATACATTACTTTTTTTTGTAAATGATCTATTTTCAAGTCCAATGAAGAAAAAAAATATGTACAAAAAACATTGTACGTTCCCTGTAACTGCTTGTATTGTTTGAGGATTGGCAGCTGGGTGAGTGGTGCATTCTGGCTTTTCTTCTGGAAGGGAAGGTTTGAATTGTGTGTTTAATAAGTTATAATCAATGGGATGTGAAGTTCTCGCTCACACTCATTCACTTGTCACGGGGAGAGCAGCAATCTTGTGGCAGCTCTTTAAAAATGGGAGTACAGATTTATTCCAGATGTGGGCCGGCTTCTAACTGACCAGCAGCTGCGACGACGCCACCGCTGCTCTGTAACCGCCATCAGAGCAACTGTGGAGGTAAACAAGACGAGGCGTCTCTCTTTTAACCCCTTGCCGGGCCGCCGGTCAGGGGAACCATAGATAGTGACTTCCAGAAGGAGAGGTTCTTTTTTCGGATCTGCATCTTGGTCAACTTTCTCCAACATCCGTCCTTTTCTGGAGTCTCCTGTTAAGATTTGTAAATAAATCTAGATGTAAAAGTTTGGAATTCCTGGACAAACTATTTTTTTAACTGATTTCCTGAAGTCAACACAATAATTGTGAGAAAGAACTTTAGTTTAACCCAAAAATGTTAATAATATTTTTTTTTTCTTCTTAGGGGAGATTTTTCTTTATTCCCTGGCCTATTGACACCCATCACCAGAACAAGTGTTCCCATCAGAAGATGACCCCTCTATTCTTATTCTGGACATCCTAAAATGTGGTCACATCAGGACGCAATGGGGTTGATTTATTAAAGCTCTCCAAACTGTAGAAGATAGACTATTATAGGTGAACCTGGGTGATCCAGAAGGTGTGGCTCTGGAATGAGTCTGGACCAGATTTTAAAGCATTTGCCAATTGTTAGCAAATTATATTTAAACCTATTCCAGGTTTTCTGGATCACCAGGTTCTCCCATGATAGTCTTGGAGGGTTTTATGAAATCAGGCCATTTTCTCTTAGGATTCAATGTTCTTAGGGTGTTACATTCACTTCATATTCTCTGGTTATTTTCCTTTCTGAGTGAATGTCCACAGCCTTTACTACTGCATGCAACAATCCAAGAACTTGTGTTTAGAAGAAAAAGACAATTTAATTCAAAGGGAAAAAAGATTCACTCAGTGTAGAACAACCCCCAGAACATTAAGTTATTTAGGTGGCAGATTCATTGACTATGTATGTGGTTCATCTCAAACACCAGAAATTGAAAAGGATCTGGGGGTTCTAATAGATCATAGACTTAATACCAGCATGCAATGCCAAGCTGCAATATCTAAAGCTAGTAAAGTACTTTCTTGTATTAAAAGAGGAATAGACTGCAGAGATGGAGACATAATCCTGCCCCTGTACAAAGCATTGGTCAGACCACATCTGGAATATGCAATCCAGTTTTGGGATATTGTGGAATTGGAGAGAGTGCCGAGAAGGGAAACTAAACTAATAAAAGGAATGGAGGAGCTCAGCTATGAGGAGAGATTAGCTGAACTGATTTTCCCTCGAGAAGAGACGTATAGGGGGGGGGATATGATCACCCTGTATAAATATATTTAATTCCCCAAAATCAAACGGGGAAAAACAAGAAAATTGACACAAGACGGCCTAACAGCAATTTTTACCCCAATTCCCAATATATGTTACAACCAGACGAATCTCACCAAACCCAATATATAAATCAAAGGTTCAGGGAATCTTCAAAGTACATTTGTGCTTCTTTTCTCCTTTTTTGCAAGGGCAAATGTATGTATTAAGCATGAATATTGGTTTTGGATTCTCCTTAATATTAAAAGCAGACTGTTCTCCAGTGATATTTGGCTGACCTGAAAAAAGGAGGGCAATGAGTATGTGACCTTGTGGTCATAAGAACCCCTGATAACCTGGCTGGCCAGAAAACATTGGGTTCAGGGAGTATGTAGCCTCTCCCTCGCGTATGGCCGTACTAGACCCTTATCTTCCATTAACCATAGTTGGGGGAGGAGGCTTCATCCATATAACCTATGCCCCAAATAGTTGTGGGGTCTGCAGGAAGAGGGGTACTTGTTGGAATTTGGGGCTCCCTTAAATATGGTGCCCCTGGATATCTGCCCCCTTACCATGCAGAATGAGTACATTTCTGATACTACTTCTCATCACCCTTAAATTTCTTGGATAAAATGTTTTTCTTTTTTCTAAGCAGAATATGAGCAGCCATGCATCATAGTTACACCTAGTTGTGCAATGAGGTGGGGGGGGGGGGTTTAAATAAAATTACTTTGGGGCAAATAAGGAGTTTGTTTCTTGTCCCCTTTAGTTTTGCTTTATCAGCACGGGTAGAACTTCATTGCTTGATAAGGTGCTGGTGATACAAATTCATTTATTCCTTTTCCTCTAATTCTGACCTTGCATCAAAATCCATCTGTAGTGTAATTTGTAAATCTGATCTAATACACTAATTCGACCGACAACCTTTGGTGCCACGGCAAGTAAAAAAAAATGTGCCCGAGTTAATGAGTTTGTGGTCAGGTCTTTTGTGGTGGGAATAAATTGCCCTATAAAAGGGCTTTTCGTTTACAAAGAAAACACATTCTTAATACATTCATTAATGTGCAACCTATTCTAGAAATAGAATTTACTGCCTCATTTACACTTGGGCAAAACGACCTTGTGTAAATAGCAGCTTCACCCAGCCTGCAAATTATCAGCATTTCATGTGGTTTGTAGGCCGTGCCGGAGAGCTGCATGGAATTAATAGGCCTTTCTGTGCTGCGTACCTGCGAGCTGTGTCCGGGAACAGAGATCCTGCCACATAGACATTTCAAGTCTGAGCAGATATAACGAGTAACGTGAAGGTGAGCTGGAGGGCTCCAAGAAGAGAAAATAAAATACAGAAATAAACATGATCACAAGAGCTAGCAATCTATTAGTTCAACTTTCTGGCATTATTATAGATGTAAACCTGATCACAGGAGCTAGCAATCTATTGATTCAACTTTCCTGCTTTACTATAGATGTAAACTCGATCACAAGAGCTAGCAATCTATTGATTCAACTTCCCTGCATTATTATAGATGTAAACCTGATCACAAGAGCTAGCAATCTTTTGGTTCAACTTCTCTGCATTAGTATAGATGTTAAACCTGATCACAAGAGCTAGCAATCTATTGGTTCAACTTTCCGGCATTAATATTGATGTAAACTCGATCACAAGAGCTAGCAATCTGATGGTTCAACTTCCCTGCATTAATATAGATGTAAACCTGATCACAAGAGCTAGCAATCTATTAGTTCAACTTTCCTGCTTTAATATAGATGTAAACCTGATCACAAGAGCTAGCAATCTATTGATGTAAACCTGATCACAAGAGCTAGCAATCTATTAGTTCAACTTTCCTGCTTTAATATAGATGTAAACCTGATCACAAGAGCTAGCAATCTATTGGTTCATTTTTTCTGCATTAATATAGATTTAAACCCAATCACAAGAGCTAGCAATTTATTAGTTCAACTTTCCTGCTTTTTAATTTAGATGTAAACCTGATCACAAGAGCTAGCAATCTTTTGGTTCGACTTTCCGGCATTATTATAGATGTAATCTCAATCACAAGAGCTAGCAAACTATTAGTTCAACTATCCTGTATTAATATAGATGTAAACATGACAAAAGCTAGCAATCTACTGGTTCGACTTTCTAAAATTTTTATAGATGTAAACTCAATCACAAAAGCTAGCAATCTATTGGTCCAATTTTTTGCATTAATATAGATAGAAACTTGATCACCAAAAGCTCATATAAACCATTTATTTTTATATATAGCTGCAGCTTTTAATAAAATAATAGCTGGGGGTCCTGCCAGGAAGTTCCTGGTTTAGCTGTTCCTATTCCTGTTATAGGGTGACAACATATATTCCTCTCTCTCAACTGTGGCTGTGTGTTGTCACCCTATCAACAGCGTGTATGGTCCACTGTTTTATGATTGGGCAGGACAACCTTTTGGATCTGTTTAAACTAGCGGTGAGGCTGCGGTTCAGTTACTGCTTGCTTATGGCAGTGAACCGCTACCTCGGGGGAAGTGCTACACGTAGCTTTTACCCGTGGCAGCCTCATAGAGAATGAATGAAGGGGGGAATTATATACCACTCATCACTGCCCCCAGCCCAAATATTAATAAAAAATAATAATCCCCATTGATGCTCTATTACCGATCATTGATTTTCCTCATTTGGTGACACCCAGGGTTATTCTCAGCAGCAGGAGACACAAACAGCAATGCAAACCGATTCTCCATCCCCCAGCTTTATCCAAAACTAAGCAAATAAAACTTTGGCCCTAAATATACATAAAAGTCACACAGCAGAATGTGTCCCGGACCGCTGGCGGCTCTTTAATTAGCACATTTTACATGTCACCTACACCAGTCGCCCATTTACGTCTTGGCAGGGATCTGATTTGTCTCAGCATAAGTCTGATCTAATTAAATCTGGCATCAGTGAATTGTAATCAGTGAGATCATTACCTCTGCAGGGGCAGAAAAGTCCTCTACCTCCCTGTCATTGGAAATGATGAATCTAATATTTGGGATATCTGTTAAAGAGGCACTCCAGAGTGCATTTCTGGTACTTTGCTGCTGGAAGGGGTCTGGGCTGTTTGTGCACTGTGCATTTTATCTTTATGCGCTGCAATGTTACAGTTTAAAAAAGAAATGTAGTTCTGGACCTTCTGAAATTTTTGCACTGTTACTTACATTGTTTGATTTTCTTTGTTTTTTTGTGTACCCTGTTGTAAATCTTTCTATGTTAAAAATAATTTTAAAAAATATTGAAGTATAAAAAAGAAATGTAAAAATGTAACACAAAAAAGAAGTGCTGGGGTACATAAGATGATGGGGGGTAACAATTTTTTTATACTAGAACCTGAGCCTTATAGGACGTCTTGAGATTTATAGAAGACTGTGAGCTGTGTTTAGCTTCCAGGACTTATATTTGCATACGAAGTAAAGCTAAAAAAAAAAGAACGGGGGGGGGCGGCAGGGAAGTCAGGCTAGATGGTGCTGGATGTCCTCCGGACAGGGAAAAAGGCGGGCTCTATGTGACTTGCTGCAGGTTCCAATGCACAATGTGAGAAGTTCACAGTGTGCAGAGAAATCCGAGGAAGCAATTTTAAAATAGGAGAGGAGCCTGGACAAATGGGCAACACTGAAGCGGAAGTTGGAGGGCAGACTTATCAAAGGGGAAGGCAGATTTCATGAAGTAGAGGGTGGAGGGAAAATGTAATGAAGTGGAGGCCAGGGGGGAAAATTAAAACACTTCAGGATAAAATAAATTTTATTGAAAGAAAATGTAGAAGTTCCAAAAAACTTTAGGTGCAGGGGTTTCATTCACTTCACTAGTCAATGGTTTCAGCAGATGGGGAAATGGGCAGGAGACTGGGGGTTGCTATTTGGCCAGAATCCTGATTGGCTCGTGTTGCCTCCTTGCCTACACCATGTGACTAGCGTCAAGGCATTGATCATGTGATCACCTTTTTTTTTAGAAGAATAGCAGTCGGTTATTGTTGGTCAGCTGGCTGTCCTTTTGTGTCCCAATGATGGTCGCTTTTTCAATTTTTTTCGTACGGTTGTCACAGGGACAGGAAGGAAATAAAAAAATCTGACATAATTTGTTACTCTTCCACACTACCTCCAAATTTTCTGCAGTACAGCTTTAAGACACGTTGTATTAAAAAAAATTGTTATTATTACAATTTATCAAATTCAATATTTAATTCCTACTGTATGCATAACAATACATAATCTGCTAAAAGCCAACCATCAGCCATTCCAAAAAAAAACGCCCCAGATCATCGCTCGTGAACAAACACATGGATCATATCTAAGTCATACACGCAGTTCATTTTGGCAATCAGCTCTCCGCCCCGGCTTATGTTTATTTATATTTGCGCATTATAGGGGTTTAGAGCAAAGAGCCGCAGCTGTGGATAAAATACACTCGGCTAGTTGTACTCATTGAAGAGATAGCTGGGTAAATATGACACCTTTACTGGCTGGGAAACGGCAGGCGCCTCCTAGGCCTCGGGCTTGGTTTGGGTCTGCTGTGCCAGTCAGGATTCCAGAGCGCGCCGTGTTTCTTTTAATATCGTCTGTGATAGGAGCAGCAATTAGAACTGCTGAAAGGAGATGGCTTATCTGCGTTTTGATGCATTCCACATCAGTTTTTAATTTAGTAAGATGTCAGCAATCGCGCGTTGACGTATCATGGAGATAAACAAACAGATAAGACTCATAGATCATCTCATGTCTGCTCCAATTAGCAGCAGGGCAAATGGGGACAATGCAGACCCCTGTGTACATATCACATCAGTGAGGTAACTAATTTCAGTAATTCCAGAGATGGTATTAGATAAAATGGGTCCCGGGGCAAATATGGAATGGGGGGCCACAATGCACTGCAACTTCAACTCCTTGCACCTCTGCCCTTGTATCAACTGAAGTAGGTGGGGGCTTTGGGCAAATAGAAAGTTGAGGTCTCAAATTCAGCCACGTGCAGCCTAGCTATTCTATCAACTTGGAAAGGTTTGAGGCTCTGGCCAAATATTAAGTGGGAGGTTGAAAAAGCAGCTTCAAGCACCCCTGACAATCTATTAGGTGGGGCCCTGGTAAATAAGAAATGGAGGTCCCAAATTCAGCTTTATGGGCCCCTGTCAGTCAATCAGTTGGATCTTTGAAGAAGCTGGGAGCACTGGGCAAATATGAAAAAGGGATCCAAAATTCAGCTCCCTTCACCCCTTCAAATCTATTAGTTTGGGCATTGGAGAGGGTGGGTACCTTGAGCAAATATAAAGTGGAGTTCCCAAATTCATGGTCATGCACCCCTGTTAATCTATTGGTTGGCTTTTTAGAGAAGGTGGGGGCACTGGACAAATATGAAGAAGGCCCCCAAATTCAGCTCCATGCACCCCTTCAAATCTATTAGTTGGGGCTTTGGATATGGTGGGGGCCCTGAATTCAGCTTCATGCAAATTTATCAGTTGGGGCTTTGGAGAAGGCAGGGCCCTGGGCAAGTAAGAAGTGGACAAATTCAGATTGATTCCCCCCTGACATTCTATTAGTTAGGGTTTCCGGAAAGGTGGGGCCTTAGGCAAATTTGAAGTGGAGATCCCAAGTTCAGCCTTATGCACTCCTGCCAATCTATTAGTTTGGAAATTGGAGAAGTTGGAGACTCTGGAAAATATTAAGCAGGGACCCTGAATTTAGCTCCATGTGCCCCTGTCAATCATTGAGTTGGGCTTTGGAGCAGATCCCTGAGCAAAGTTAGGTGGAGGTCCCAAATTTAGTTCCATGCACCCCTGCCAATCTATCATTTGGGGATTTGAAGAAAGTGGGGCTCTAGGCAAATATAATGAGGGGCCCCACATTCAGCTCCTTGCACCCCAGCTAATTTATAAGCTGGGGGTCTGGAGTAGGTGGGGGAAAGGGCAAATGCCCAGTCTACCCTACCCTAAAAGCAGCCCTGGAAGACACTATCCTACCCCACCAGGACATTTATATGAATCTACAAAGTGTTTCATAAGGCTGATTTAACTTAATTATAGAATATCACTTCACTGTGAACACCCATTATTCTTTTAGCAAACCAGACCGTGATTTAATATAAATTATTTTGTTTACTGACAGTTATAAAGGGTCTTGCACAAGTTTTGCACTGGGGTCAGGGAATATGCATGATCATAGATCCTACTATCAAAAATCCCCTGAGGAAGGGGTTGTATCTGCGAAACGCGTCAGGTCTTACTAAAATGTTTGATAGTATTTTATTTTACATAATGTGTGATGTCTGAGGCCTTATGTTTTTATCAATGTACATGAAATATTTATTATTGTTATTGAAACAAAAAAAAATATTGTTTCTTAACTTGCCAGTAATTCCCTGCTAGGGAACACCAGTACTCTTGTTTTGTTTTGTTTTGTTTGTTTAATATCTTGGATTTGTTTTGAGATGTTTATGATGTTTATCATAGATTATATACGTTTGTGTGTTTATACATATATATATATGTGTGTGTGTGTGTGTTTTTGTTTTTGCATTTGTAGCCTTCCCATTTAATTGCAGTCTTGTGTTGGTGCATTTGCCATGCGCGACATGTTTTGCTGGGTTCTTCAGATAGACTAATTAATCCCATGACCTCACCCCTGTGAATCTGTACATCCTGAATGCTGACCTCACTCTCTGAGTTATGCCAGCAGTCTGTTCTGGTGCCAGTGGGTAGTATTATCTCACCTTAAATAGCTTTTCATTGCAAGTCTTCAGCATTAAATGTTTTATTTATGTTTCATGCAAAGAGCTTTAGTTAACTCCACATTAATTAAAAATGTCTTTTTGCTTTTGTTTGTAAGGCGTGCTTGTAACTGGGTCACGAGGGTTAGTTACTAGGCAATCGCTGGGGTGGGTGCCTGGCAACAACCTGGATAGGTTGCTAAGGAAATTATGTGTGTGGTTACTAGGCAGCTGGTGTATATGTGGTTGTCCAGCAACATTCACACCTCTTAACATTCCTAATTTCTAAGGGTGATCCTGGGTGGTATGTGGAGTTTCTGGTAAAAAATACTAATAATAACATTGGCAGCAAGACCAATATTTTCCACCCAGGTGGCAACCCCAAAATGGACATATTTATCCAATATCAGTTTAAAGACTTAAATAGGGAAATATGTGACGTGTGTGGGTACAATTCTTGATACATCGAGACAACTTAGGCTGCGTACACACGTGCAAAAATTTGTCGGAAACGAACGATCTACGATCGTTCGAAAATTGTTAACAAAAAAGTGCACAACAACTGGTCAAAGACGCCAAAGAATCTCGCTGGAAACGTACGACCGTTCCAGCGGATCTGATTGGGCGACGATCGTTCGGAATCTACTGTGTGTACGGTCGTTCAGTGATTGTGGATTATTCTGTGATATACTTTCTCCTGTACATGTCACTTCCTGCATCGTTCAAACGATCGTATCTAGTGTGTGTCCATTATTGGTGGGTTATATTTGAACGTATCGTTACAGCATGTACAGAATTGTGCGCAAATCAATCGTTGAAAATAATCGACCAATCATTGATCATTTGTTTTCGAAGGATAATTATTGCACGTGTGTACTTGTAGGTTGTTTATTGTGACCATTTTGATCAATTCAAACAATCAGAAATAAGTGTTGTTGCCTGGCAACTGGGTTATGTGGTATATATTGCTAGGCAACTAGTCTAAGAGTAGTTACCAGGCAAAATGTATACATAAGGTTTTTCCATGCAGCTACAGATATGATGTTGCTAGGCAACATATATATATGCAGTTGCCATGCAACTGAGGCAGGGTGTATGTGTGGTTGCTATAGAGCTGGGTTCAATGACTAGGGAGCTGGGTTCTAGGTCTAAGTTACGGATGAGCGAGCAAATTTTAAAAAATTCGGCCTCGCAGCGAATTGGGCTGTTCTCGCTTACCAAACATGTAGGCGAGAAGGGCCTTTGTAAATTCAGCTGGCGAGACCAAATTTCTGGGACCTGCAAGACCAATCAGGGAAGCGGAGCTGTCAGCTCCACTACCCTGATTGCTCTTGCAGCCCTTTACTATAGTTGTATGTGTTCTTGGATAGAGTTTCTCTTTTCAAGAACACAGGAGTCCTGTATTCCTGGATAGAGAAACTTTATCTAGGAACACATACTACAGGGCGGCAACCGCAATCAGGGGAGCGGACCAGCTCTGCTCCTTTGATTGCTGTTGCAGTCCTGTACTATATGTTCCTGGATAGAGTTTCTCTATCCAGGAACACAGTGTGAGTCTTGCTGGCTGCTGATGAATGAATGCAGCGTGGGAAAAACACTCTGATTTTTCCCACGGCCGTGTTTATTCATAGATGCAAGCCGCATGACTCGGGACCCTGAGAGGAGGAGTACCGTATTTTCCGGCGTATAAGACGACTTTTCTAACCCCGAAAAATCTGTGCCAAAGTCGGGGGTCGTCTTATACGCCGGGTACCGGTACTTACCTGCAGCTTGGTTCACGTCCGGCGTCCCCGCGAGTCCTCCTGTGCAACCTGGATTGGCTCTCCAGTGGGGAGCCTTGATTGGCTCTCCAGTGGAGAGACTGGATTGGCTCTCCACTAGAACACGCCCATTCATTAAAAAGGAACGCGCCCATTCATTCATTCCTTAGAGGAGTGTGGAGCAATGTAGGCTCCTCTCGTATCCCTCCTCCAATTACTAGTACTGTACTGTTCCTTCTGCCTCCCAGTTCTCACACAATAGTGAGATCTGACAGGCAGAAGGAACAGTACAATACTGGGCGTATAACACGACCCCCAACTGATTGGTTAGAGTGGGGGGTCGTCTTATACGCCGGAAAATACGGTATTGCAGCTGCATTTATGAATGGAACCATGAGAATCCTCCTCTGAGTGAGAGATCCCCGGGCACTACAGGTCAGAATGAGGGCTTGCCAATTTCCAATTCGCCAATTTCCAATTTCCAATTGGGATCGCTCACTGACAGGAGGATTCCCAGGACGGTATTTGTGAATGCAGCCATGATAATCCTCCTACAGTGATTTCTAACGGTTTCGCAAAATCTCAGCGAAATTCAAGGAAATTTTCGCCAGAATGCCAGAGGCATTCTTAGTCATCCCTAGTCTAAGTGTGGTTGCAAGGCCACTTCTATGAATGAGGTGTTTATGGTGGCTAGGTATATATGACGTTGTCAGCTACTGATATATATGAGGTTGCCATGAAACTGAGGCAGGGTGTAAGTGTTGTTGCTAGGAAATTGGGTTCTGTGACTAGAGAGCTAGGTTCTGAGACATTTCTAGGCATCTGACCTAAGTATGGTTGCCAGAGAACTGCTACGCACGAAGGGTTCATGGTTGCTTTGTAGGGTGATATATATGCAGTTGCTAGGAAATTGATCTGATTGACCTATAGATGGTTGATAGGTAACTAGTGCTAGGAACTTGAGCTGGTAAAGATATTTTGGGACCACAAAACGATTGTGTTGCCCTCTGTGCACGCCAGGCCACAAAGGGGGGGCAAAAAAAAACTACCAGATGCCCCAACCGTTCCCATCTGTATACTAAAAATGGCTAGGGTGGAGCTCCTCAGTAAAAAGCTAGGAGTGTATGCTGAGAGTAGGGTGTCTGCATGATTAGCACTTAATAGGACGTTTGCATGGGCAGAATTTCATAGGAAACTATCTTCAAAACTCCGTCTGTATAAACATGGAAAAGGCTGTCATCTGGGTGTCCCCCACACACTTAAACATTAATTCCTCACTTTGGCCCGATCCTTAAGTCTTGACCGTCATCCTTTACTCTTCCCGTCCTGGTATGGACGTTATCCAGGGGGCTGGATGAGGTTTTACTGTTTGGCCAGAACCCATATAAATAGGAAAAATGTGCAGTCACATCACAAAGCACTCTTGCAGTAGACAACATAATAAATTGGGGGATTCGGAATGCAGTTGGCATCTTTTGAATGCCCCTTTTATATTCCATGTTAGTGATCATTATTATCGGGAAGAGTTTTAGACTTTATGGTTGCTTCCTCCATGCTGTGCCACTCCTGTCCACCCATCCTTATAAATGTATTACTTATGTTATATGTGTGGTCATTTGTAGTTCTAGACCTTCAACTGGAATTTATAAAGAGAACCATTGAGGTGGAATTTCAAGAAACTTTACTCCAGGTTTTAATACCTTTAAAGATCATTAAGGAAACCCTGTAACAGATAATTCATTTCACCAAAATTGTTCCATTAAGAAGTGAAAAAAATCCCCAAGCCTGTTGGGGCAATGTTTCTGGTCTGGGGCGCCTGTGAAGGCAGTTTTAGGATCTTGGCATTTGGGGGGCTAGTTTTAGGATTTGGGGAGTCTGTGGGGGAAGTATTATGATCTGGGGTGTCTGTGGGGGCAGTGCTATGATCTGGGGTGTCTGTGGGAGCAGTGTTATGATCTGGGGTGTCTGTGGGGGCAGTGCTATGTGTGGGAGCAGTGTTATGATCTGGGGTGTCTGTGGGGGCAGTGCTATGATCTGGGGTGTCTGTGGGAGCAGTGTTATGATCTGGGGTGTCTGTGGAGGCAGTGCTATGATCTGGGGTGTCTGTGGGGGCAGTGCTATGATCTGGGGTGTCTGTGGGGGGCATTGTTATCATCTGGGGTGCCTGTGGGGGCACTGTTATGGTACTAGGTTGCCTGCGGAGGGCAGTGTTATGATCTGGGGTTGCTTCATTCGGTCAGGTCTAGGTTCAGCAATGGTATGTGCCCATAATATGAGTTAAGCTGACTCCCTGAATTTACTGAATGGATTTTTTCTTTCCTGACGACATGGGAATATTCCAGGATGAAAATGATTCAGTGGTTTCAAATTGTGGAAGATTTGCTCAGGTGGCATGAGACATTATTGTCACACATGGATTGGCCAACACAGAGTCCTGACCTGAACCCCATTGAGAATCTTTGGGATGTGCTTGAGGAGATTTTACACAGCTCCGACCCTCCCATCATCAATACATAATAATGGTGGAAAATAAATGCAGCTATGGATGGGAATAAATATTTTGACAATGTATACGTTTTTCAAAACCATACCCAGGTGAATGCATTTTGGATACACTGCAATTTACTAAAAGTGTAATTTTGACTTTTTACATAGTGAACCTGCATGAAACATCCAGTGATCAAGAAAAAAAGGCTATTGTTCAATGTTTGCTATTACATGATTGGATATTTTTAGTGCATCTCATTTTATTGTACTAGGTAACTCCTAAAGTTATCTCCATGCTTAGTAAATCTATTTCCTTGTTTTGCTGACTCATGTATATTTGTCCTGTTTTGTGCTGCCTCCTACTGGTTGACTTGCAGACTGCTCACCTTTATTTTTGGTTTCAGGGATGAATATGAGGAGGATGGATACTGCCAGCCATACCGTGGCATCGCCTGTGCCCGCTTCATTGGGAATCGCACTATTTACATGGAATCTTTACACATGCAGGGGGAGATAGAAAACCAAATTACAGGTATGTTAGCATATTCATCACATTTTCCAGTCTGCACTCTATTTTCATGATGCTCATAGGTCTTTTTCTGTTTTTTAATTTCCTTATCTGCATATAAACTGCATAGGACTGCACATGTTCATTAGATTTATCATTGCAGATTAGTTGCTTCAGTAAAAGAGACATAAGAAAAAAAGAAAATAATTGTGTTCTATTGTAGACTTTCATTCTGGATGCCTTCTCCCATAAAATATAATACAATTTGTTTTTCTCTTTTAAATGGCCTTATAAAAAATGTATACTTTTAAAAAATCTTATAGACAATCCCTTAGACCTTTGTGTGAATATGTGTGTATATATATATATATATATATAGATATATATATAGATAGATAGATAGAGATATATATATATATATATATATATATATATATATATATATATATAAGATATATATATATATATATATATATATATATATATATATATATATAGATATATAGATATAGATATAGATATCTGGCTGATTGAAATTTGTGTAGAATATGAAAATGTGCTTTTTGTTTCTGCCTGCCTGCTGGCGAATTTCCAAAGATTCTGCATTGATCTGCAAGTTCAAGTAAACCTTGTGGACTTAGATTACACTTTAAAGTGAAAGGTTTAATAAAAAAAAATAAGCATAAAGCAATACACATTCCTTTTAATTATTCTCTTTTTTTCAGCTGCTTTCACCATGATTGGAACCTCCAACCACCTATCAGATAAATGCTCCCAATTCGCCATTCCATCTCTTTGCCACTACGCCTTTCCCTACTGCTCTGAGACCTCATCGTCCCCCAAGCCACGGGACCTGTGCCGGGACGAGTGCGAGATCCTGGAGAACGTCCTGTGCCAAGCCGAGTACATCTTCGCCAGATCCAACCCCATGATCCTGATGAGATTGAAGCTGCCGAACTGTGAGGACCTTCCGCAGCCAGACAGCCCCGAGGCCAGTAACTGCATCCGCATCGGAATACCAATGGCAGACCCCATTAACAAGAGTGAGTACAGGCCAGAAGTGACCTCATCTGAGGCGTAATAATCACCCACTCTGGCAGCTCACCTTATCGGTTTTCTTTCTCTTTATGCCAACAAAAATTGTTTTGGGTTTTGACCTAACAGATTGCAAACTGTCTTCTGCCAATTTACCAACCACACATAGAAGCTAGCCAGCTTTCTCACACTCACAATTCTCTTTTTGCGCTAAGTGGTTTTCTTTCCTTCCCCTCTGTGGTTCACACGCTTCGTTTCTAACAATGATGCCTCATTAAGGTTTGCTCTTGGAGTGGTTCACAGTGGTTGTCTGCTGCATGCTTTGTTTTTAACACGGCACTCAATGGAAATATATTTACTTCCTAAAGCTGAACTCCAACAATATAACTTTTAATGGCTTATTGGAAAATCATTATTTTTTCAAGCAGCTAGTGTAACTTCCTACATTTGACTTGGTTTAAGCCTTTTGAAGTCCCTTGATGGACTGGGAGAAAATCAGGAGTTCTGCAATGTATGGACAAGGAATATGCTAATAGGTCAAGTAGACACCTAACCATTGAACTTACATTATAAGGCTAAACGCGGACACCCTTTAAAATGAGTTTGGGTGTTTCTAGTGGTGGTAACAATTTGGGAAAGACCCTTTAATTTCCATGAAGACTGTGCTCTGTGCACAAAGCCAGACATAGCTAGGGTGTGGGGTAGAGCAGTGGTCCTCAACCTGTGGTCTGCGAGAAAATTTGGGTGGTCCATGGCTCTGGCCAGTGCACCCCCCAGTAGGGTCAGGAGAAGAACTCAACTTGGCACCGGCCAGAGCTGTGGACCATGTCTCCATGCATCACAGACACACTTCAAAGTCTTGTAGAAAAGCCTTCCCAAAGGAGTTGAGTCTATTAAAGCCACATTGGGAGGCCAATGCCATATTTCCTTGTTTTAAAGTGGGTTGTCCCAACGAGTTTATATTGGGGTGATGGTCAGGTGTTCACAATATTTCACCATATGGTGGACTTAGCTTTGTATTGTTTTCTTCATGGAATTTGATCATTTTGGAGCCCCATACAAAAGGTTCGGCTTAGCCAGTGACATTACATACAAAGGTGGGTTAGGAGCTCAAAGGAGATTTATGAGGCTCCAACTAAAAAATAAGTTCTTCTGTTTTTTAAACCTCTATGTACAAAGTAATTTCAGGTGGATATATCAGTACCTGACACCACCAGCGGTTGGTGTGATATGGTGTGACCAGTTTGATGTGGAGGAACTTGAATGACCTACCTCAACCCCAGCACTACTGAATATCTTTGAGATTATTGGGAATGATAATTAGAAGCCAGGTCTTCTCATTAAACATCAATACCTCACCCCACCAAAGGATGAATGGGCACAGATTCCTGCAGACACAAGTCTTGGAAAGCTTTCCCAATAGCCAGATACGAAAGCGAACCCTATATTTGCTCATGGTCAGAATTGCTATTTATTTCATGTGCAGAAATCTCGTTTTAGAGATTTATTTATTAGGTTTTCCTGCAAGATTGCACTTGGCACAAGTGACCAGTATTGTTGTATATACCTCCCTCCCGATGCATGATCATGTGATCAAGTTTTCAATAACAAAGCTATGCTCATTAAACAACGTTAAATTTAGTGAATAATGTCCAGAAGCATTGCTCACTGATAGGAAATTATTTACTGTTTTCCTTTTACTATGGCCACAGGAATAGGCTAAAACAAATACCTGAAAAGTCCATTTATTTCTCCTTGGAAAGCTTTCCAGTAAACTAAAACCTGTGGTGCAGATTTGTAAATAAACCGATACACAGATTTTCGGAGGAAATGAATGCCATTATTTCTGGCTGATTGTGGAAAATGGCATCTGTAATTGGATCTAACAGAAGCTGTGTATATATGATAGTTATATTGTCCCATTTGTCTGTATCAGCACAGCTCTGTGTGTCTTGTAAATTACTGCTACACAAAAACCACATGAAACAGTCCGCTCCATTGCTTCATTATGGCATGCAATCAGCCTGTTCTTAGCCATTCTGCAGAATGATACATGGGGATTATTTGTAAAGACAGTGAAATCAGAACATGTGTAGTATATTGTTCTGGTATACCCTAACCATTTATAAACTTATCCATCTTTTACTTTCCATTTTTTTATAAATTCTCTTTACCATGATTGTAATCTAATACACATTATCTGCCCTTTCCTATATCATGCATTTTAAAATCTCCATTTTTTATATTGCTATTTTACCTTTTTATTTTCAATAGATTGTAAGCTCCTTTTCCATCATTATACCTATACAATAATACTATAAACTGTTGCACTACGTGTATTCTCCCTTAAACTATATAATCTATATATAAAAATAAATTGTAAGCTTTTTTTCACTGGATCACACTTTAATCGATTGTAAGCTCTTCTAGCTATTGTATCTCTCCAATGGACCTACAACGTTTTAGGTTTTCCCATCTTCCTAACGCCTCACTTATTCCCTCATGGACTGTAAACTCGTCCTTCTCCTATATCCTACCTTATGTCCTGACAGATTGTAAGCTTTTCTACCTTCTGTATCCCCCCTTAGCCTGTAAGATCTTCCCGCTTTTATATTCTGCCTTATACCCTAATAGATTGTAAGCTCTTCCGCCTTCTGTTTTCTCCTTTATACCCTAATAGATTGTCTACCTTCTGTATCCTCTGTTACATCCTAATAGATTGTAAGCTCTTTATCTTCTGTTTCTTTTTTTTTTACAGACCACAAATGCTATAACAGCACAGGGGTTGATTACCGGGGTACAGTGAGCGTCACCAAATCTGGACGGCAGTGCCAGCCCTGGAATTCGCAGTATCCGCACACTCACACGTTCAATGCTCTGCGTTACCCTGAACTGAATGGAGGACATTCGTACTGCAGAAACCCCGGTAATCAGAGAGAGGCTCCGTGGTGCTTCACGTTAGATGAAAACATGAAACACGAAACGTGCGACATTCCGGCCTGCGGTAAGCACCAATCACCCTCATTCTCCTAATGATTATGCTACAAAGTTGTTCTACCTGTGACCAGACAGGTGGATTTAAGTCAGGGCTTAAAGGACAGCTCCATGCCATTTTCCATAAAGTAGTGCTGCGTTTGGATGGGCGGTAAGGTAGTGGGGGCCATGCTGTGACTCTACATGTTGCAGGCAGCCTGTGGCTGGCCATAGAAAATAAAAGGGGGGCGATAGTGAGTGGTTCAGTACTGCTGCCATCCCCCATTGATCTTGAAGTTGCGACCCATAAAAAGGGTTGGGGAAGCCAAATGGCTGGCAAGGTGCCAATCACCAGAAGCTGCCCCGGAATATCTGTATCCATCGCCTATCTAAACCTTTCCTCTGATTCCATTTTGCTGTCATGCCTGTACCTCTCCATTGTACACATGACTCGCGTCCTTCCACCATGTCTCCATAGCAGTAATTTGAAACAGGCCTTTTGCTGCAGGGAGTCGATATCCGAGGGATGGAAACGGCTCGCAAAAAAACTTTAAAACATTGTGTAAGCTTACTGATGGTTTCTACACTGAAGGAACACTTATAAAAGGAAACTTGTGTTTTGAAACATTTCTGAACATGATCAAACAAACATTTGCTTTAAAGAGACCCTGTCACCAATATTAAAAATGTAAACTTCAAAATTCAGGTAACTGGAATGATTACTTTCAGTGTTTTTCTTCCATCAATTATTTTTTATTCACTACAATGTGCCTTTGAACTTGATAGTAAATTTGATGGCTTCAGGAATCAGTGTCCTACCTCCCTTCTCTTCTGGAGGGTCTAATTACTGTCCCTCCCCTTCTATTGGGAAGGAATGAAAGGAAGTACTAGCATTGAGTCTGCTGGGGCTACTAACATCACATCCAAGTGGGAACCAAGAGTCGGGACATGATGGGGGCTACAAGTAGCTGTTTTGGCACACATTACACAAGCAAGGTCTACTGTTACTACCATCAGGAAAGATGCCAAAAGAAATGCCATGCAGCTAAAGTGCACGTAGACTAAATTGTAATAAATGAGGTGTAAAATGGAAATTGTTTATAAGTGAATTGCAATAGCCAATTGATTAGGATTTACAGGAACCCTCTGTAGCCTGGTAGCACGTAGCATGGAACAAGGGCTCTGTATCCAGGAGCAGTGTTTCTCTTTTATTGTGGAAAGAGGGGAGGCCCTGTGAGTGTTGCTACTGTGCTGTGTGATCTGGGAGCCTCAGGACACAGGCCGCCTTTGTAGCGCGTGAAAAACGAGCCCTGCCGAGGAGAATGGCATAGCATGGAAGCTGAAGCCACAACATCCCAAACAGGAAATTCCCAGGCCAGGCAAACTTCACCTCTGATGCATGTGTTCTGCAAGCCGAGGAATGACATGAAATCTTCTCACTACCCCTGTTTACAAGGAAACACAATATCCACAGTGATCTATGGGATTCGAAGCATTGCGAGAATGGCGGAAGGGCCCACGTTAGGGCACTAATTACCCCTATTACTGTCCACTTCCCATCGAGCAACCTTGCGGTGATGTTACCACAAGGCTTGCTGAAATAGGTTTTTTAGGAATTTTAAGTGCCACGCTATAGGGAACATTCTTAAATGCGTTTTAAGTGAGGTAGTTTCCTGACTAGGATTCTAGACAAATGGCTAAACATTCTTTTAAAATACATACCGTATGTCATTTTGTACATTGGTCCAGCTAGAAAAGCCAGGTTCTATGCAGACTATACTGCAACTAAGAAAATCATCAAGTCTAGATTGTGATTGGATAATGAAGGAAGAGCAGAGTGCTGACAATGTTGTCATTCCTTCGTTCCTGAATAATTTATGCGTGCCCATGCAAAACACTAGAGCCTGATTGGCTGAGTGTGCTGACCCTCCCTCTGCTGGTCTGAGCATTGCTCTGCAAAGAATTAAAGATGGCTAATACCTGATTCAGATACTGATGCAATTGATATAAATGAAACAATAATTTTTATTACCACCTAGATGTTAGCTTAAATGTAAATTCAAATGTTATAACATAAACATTGCAATTTTCAATTCAATTTAAATATTTATTATTCACTAAAGACATCAGAGGAGACTTGTACATGTGAAATATGAATTGAAAGACTTTGGGTGATAAAAAATCTATAGAAAAATACTCCCCTAGCTGCTCTCTTCGCTCTTCCAATGACCTACTAATGGCTTCCTCACTCATAACCTCATCACACGCACAGCTTCAAGACTTTTCTAGAGCTGCCCTGATTTCCTGGAATGGTCTTCCTCATCCTATTCAGCTTGCTCCTACGTTCTGCACATTTAAAGGAAAACTCAAAACCCAACGCTTCAACCTCACCTACCCGTCTTCTTCTGTCTCTTAAACCCCCACTACTTACCCACCATTCCATATCTCCCCTCCTATTGTGTGATACTTCCACCTTTTAGATTGTAAGCTCTTCGGGGCAGGGTCCTCTCCTCCATCTTTCTGTCATTTGCAACCCCTAATTAATGTACAGCACTGCGTAATATGTTGGCACTATTTAAATACAGTTTATTAATAATAATAATAATAATAATATTATATCATGCGGACTTTTAGGGTAAGGAGGGAATAGAACCTTCATGAGGCTTTGATTGGTATCTATGTCTCCAATGGGAAAATTCCCCCTCAATTCTTTTCTTAGATGGGTAGTGAGGACGATCCCATCAGAAGCACAAAAAGCATTAAAACCCCAGTTGAGGTTGTAAGAATAATTAATTCTGGAAAGAAAAAAATGGCTTAAATTCCAAACAAATAAGTCGGTGCCATATAAATAAAAGCAGATTTTTGATCAACATATAAGATACAGCTATTTAACAATGAATATGAGAATAAAGAAAACCTTAAAGTGTTTCAGAATACCAGAATGAAAATTAAAAAAGAAAATGTAGGGGAGAAATTGGGAAGTATATTACCTTTACCCCAGGATTATGCCCACGGTGCCTATCCTTCCTCTTCCTTCGATGTTTTATCATTCTTTGCGATCTCATTGGTGGGAACCCACCCTTGCACCATGGAAGCCAAAAAAGTATACTGTAAATTTATATTTGCCCTCCAAATTTTTTATTTTATTTTTGTAAGTAAGGGATACTGTGCCCAAAAGGTGTTTTAATCATCTCTATATATTTATGTGTTATAAAATACAGAATATAATATATAAACATTGTATTGTATTATCTGTATCTCATTAAATTTATATATTATATGACATATATTATTTTATCATGGTATTGTATCATCTGTATTTCAGACTCCAAAGATTCCAAAGAAAAGAACAAAATGGAAATCCTTTACATCCTGGTCCCCAGTGTCACCATCCCGCTGGCCATAGCATTGCTATTCTTCTTCATCTGTATCTGCCGCAACAACCAGAAGGCCTCTTCACCGGCGGTCCCACGGCAGCCCAAACACGTGCGAGGGCAGAACGTTGAGATGTCCATGCTGAATGCATATAAACCAAAGGTAATATATACAGAACCAACTCCTGTCCATTCTCTGGTTTTCTATATACAGCTGTTTATTTCTATCCTATTGGGGTGCAGCCTAGCTTTTAGTTTTAGCTCTGCTCTGAGTAGGTAAGGGTTGAAGCCCATGAAAGTTTTTTTTACATTTAAGAGATTTCTCTTCACTTCTTGCCCAGGAGACATAGCAAGAAGTTAGAGGAAATCTCGTGGGAGAAATCTATTTTGCTGAGGTGTTTATAGTCCAGGATGACAACCCTGCTCTTCCTCAGACACAGTACAGCTTGTGTTGTCACTCTAGAACAGGAAGTGTGTATTGGCAGAATCAACAGGTGAAAAGAAAAGCAGGTGAAAGAAAAAAACTCTTAACCCTTCTGTATAACCATCGTATTTCAACAATCACAAAGCAGAATACTCACTCCCTCCTTAACAAAGTAATATGAAAAGGAAAAAAAAAGAGTTTAGATAATGGTCATCATAGATGCTTATCATTTAAAATAGCAGCACCAGAAAAAAAAAGTTTTTTTAGCTTTTTGATTCCCCAGACGATGGATCTAATAAACCTAATCCCAGCCTTCTCCAATAAAATGAAGATACTGATGGCAAGACATGAACAGCCGGATTGAATTTTCCATTATAAAATGTTTATTCTGGCTCCAGTTCAACTCCAACGTACACATATATATTTTCTCCCGTGTGTTATTGTACATCATCATACAACACGTACTTGTCAAACACAACAGAGCCTCATCACGGGCACTTCCCATTGGCTTGGGAAGACTCGGGGCTGCCAGATCTTAATGGGTTCTCTTCATTAGAAAGTCTTCTATGATGCCGGTTTAGGAAAGCGAAGGTCATTCAGAGGCCATCACGCATTCATTGCTAAGATATAATTTACTATATATCAGGATCTAAACAAGTTTGGCCTTCAGGATTTAGGTAATGTAAACCATCTGGACTTTGACAACGCAGCTCATTTCCTGCGATCGCCATGCAGGAGACCAGCTCTGTACTTGAATACCATCATTCTACTTTCTCTACCGGCTACATCTTGGTTTTTATCTATATAAGAAATTGCAAAGCCCAATGCTGACCATGCTGAAAGCCCAGCACTGACCTTACTATATATTAAAGTTGATGAGAGCTCAGTCTTGACCTCACCAGTGATCTGCTGCTTTATTATCCAGGTATATTGATGGGGAAGGGGAAGTGACTAGGGAAGCAAAACAGCAGCCATTTTTCCTATGGTCTTCTATTAGATAGGGGACGATTTAGGAAAAAGGGGTGGTAAATTCTGCACATGGAGGCTACTAACTACACATATGGGCCATATAACTGATGTCATGTAATTCCTAATTTTGGCTGAAGATCCAATTTAAAGCCCAACTAAACTTTCAGTTTAAATCAGCTTAATATATCCCATGTGTATTAAAATATGTGATCATGCTTTTATCTTTGGTGTAGTATGACAGCAACAAGAGCCATAGTAAAGAAAGGGTAGTCCGCCGCCAGCATGCTGCAGAAAAGCACCCTTGCTCTCTCTCTGGAAGCAGTGGTCTTTCTGTGCAGGTCAGAGATGGGTTTCCCAACTAGCAAGTTAAAGAAGCTTGCTGCAGAAAAAGACCATTGCTCCCTCTGTTGAAGCAATAGGCTCTCAAAGGTCTGAATGCCCCCTTTGACTGAGTCAGAGTTGGGCTCCCCAGCCAGCAGCCTTAATATGTAAAGCAACCAGAGCCATAGTAAAAAAAGCTAGCCCCTGCCAGCATGCTGCAGAAAATAACCATTGCCCTTCCTGTAATACAGAGGTTTGATATGCCCCTCTGCTGAGTCGGAGTTGGGCTTTTCTACCAGCAACCAGAGCCAAAAGAAAAAAAAGTTAGTCCTCCTTCAGCAGCAAAAAATAACCTTTTGTCTAAGTGTGGAAACAGTGGCCTGTCTACCAAGATCCAAAATGGGGAGTCAAAACCAGAGCTCTACAACCAGCAGGGGGCATAAGCTATATTGATTGGAAAGCACAACCTCTATTGGCCATTCCAGACCTCAGGTTTTATATGTAGAAAAAAAAAAACACATAGTGGGAGATGACTTCTCTTTAATATGACTTAAAAAAATTGGACAAATCCAACCAATAAGACCGAGTGACATTTATTCTTCAGAAGAAATTTTTTATGTAATAAAAGCAGAATTGTAACCAAAGGAAGATTGCCATTAGGTACCCACTACCCTGACATAACCCACAACTCCCCATTTTAAACCATCTTCATTACTTATCATCTGTTGAATCCTCGAACCTCAACCCAAAACCAAATCTTTAGATGACGGTGTCCTTCCCCTAGAATACATTGTTCATAGAAAGAGGTAACTGAATCATGAAGGGTATCCCTCAGTGGCGGATTCGGTAAATCTCTGTAAAGAGGCCAGTGTGGTGGAATCTGTTTGCTTATATGTAGGAAGTCAAATAGTTTCCAGAGTTTAATTGCGCCCCGTGGCCGATTATATAACTATTAATAGAAAGAGAGGAATTTGTCGATGTTATTTATGGGAAGCTGTGTGCAGTGCGAGGTTAACACTGTGTAATCAGGAGCAAACCTATGTTACTAAAATATGCAGCTTCCAGCATGACTCAGAGCGAACATAGCAAACCTTTGACCCTGCTTGGATGTATGGGAAATAGGGCTCGGTGAAAGTTCGAGTTAACATGTTCTGGCAAAAAATTAAAAAAAAAAAATTTACTGGCGAGTAAATTCTGCACCTAAAAATTATGTTTTTTTGGAAGTACAGTAACCCCGCGTAAGCACCAGCATTGTCACATGGAGGTGGGGGATTGATCACATACCTCCCCATGCATGGAAAGTATTTTCTTTATTCTCAATAAGTAAAGAGCATGGAAAGGTAAGTATTTGCTGCTAGAAAGGGAGGCAATAAAGCATGGGCTTTATTGGACCTCCATTACCTTAATACCAGAGATTCTTACCAAATAATGGGTACCCTATCCCCCCAAGATATGCTGCTTTCCCTACTGCTCTCTACCAACCACAAAGGCCTCCAAGAGTCATCCAGCATTGCCCACCTCCAAAGAACCACTCAACCATATACTGACAGTGGGTCCATGTGACCATGTGACCAGCTTACCGTCTTCAGGATCCAACAAAGATGCCAATATCCCTTTGCTATACCATATAGCAAAGCAATCCAAGGAAGCATAAAAGTGAACTGTTGTTCTGTTGTGCATGGGCTTTATTGGACCTCCATTACCTAAAACCAAAGATTCTTAAGAGATTTATACTAATTAGCCTAACCCTCCAGGATATACTGCTTTTCCCACTGCTCACTACTAACCACCAGGAGGGCCTTCAAAAGTCATCCAGCACTGCCCGTCTTGAAAGAGCCGCTCAACCAAGAAGTGCCAGAAGTAACCAGTATAGGTCATGTGACAAGCTTACCATCTTCCAGATCCAACCAAGATGCCAATATCCCTTTGCTCTCCCATATATCTATGCAAAGCCATCTGAGGAAGCATTAAAGTGAACTGTTGCTCTGTTCTAGCTGGGCAAAGTTTGCTTTAGGCATGCTACATTCACTTTCCTTTCATCCCATACCAATCAAGATTCTTGCTTAGCATGTCAATACTCACACAGGACTATAAACCCTTCCCCCAAGTGACAGCATATGCGCCTGGTTTTTAGCTGCTTGCTTACCATTAACTGCAATATGGTCAGACATGGGGTGTGACATGCTTCATTCTGTATGTTCTGCCATATCCGAACCACCCTCTTTTTTGTTTCCAGTATACCTCCTATGGTTTTGGTAATATTTAAAATACCCAGGAAACATAAATATATTATTTTATAAATATATTATATTATAAAACAATAAGTAGCAATACTAATTATTTTTTTTCCTTTTCATTCCTTTAGCAGACCAAAGCGAAAGAGCTCCCATTGTCTGCAGTGAGGTTTATGGAGGAACTTGGCGAATGTGCATTTGGAAAGATCTACAAAGGTCACCTTTACCTTCCCGGAATGGACCATGCTCAACTTGTTGCCATCAAGACTTTAAAGGATTATACCAATCCGCAACAGTGGTCAGAATTTCAGCAAGAGACCTCCCTTGTGGCTGAGTTACATCATCCCAACATTGTGTGTCTTCTTGGAGTCGTGACTCAGGAGCAGCCAGTATGTATGTTGTTCGAGTACATGAACCAGGGAGACCTTCATGAATTCCTTATTATGAGGTCCCCCCATTCTGACGTTGGTTGCAGTAGCGATGAGGATGGCACAGTTAAATCTAGCCTCGATCATGGAGATTTTCTCCATATTGCCATTCAGATTGCAGCTGGAATGGAGTACCTCTCAAGTCACTTCTTTGTCCATAAAGATCTAGCAGCTCGTAATATATTGGTTGGAGAACAATTGCACATTAAAATCTCTGACCTTGGACTTTCTAGAGAAATATACTCTGCTGACTATTACCGGGTTCAAAATAAATCTCTTCTTCCGATTCGATGGATGCCCCCAGAGGCGATAATGTATGGAAAATTCTCCACCGATTCAGACATTTGGTCTTATGGGGTGGTTCTGTGGGAAATCTTCAGCTTTGGCCTTCAGCCGTTCTACGGCTTCAGCAACCAAGAAGTTATAGAAATGATCCGGAAGAGGCAACTTCTTCCATGTTCTGAGGACTGCCCTCCTAGGATGTACAGTCTGATGACAGAATGTTGGCAGGAAATTCCCTCTCGGAGACCGAGGTTCAAGGACATCCATATGAGACTAAGGTCATGGGAAGGACTTTCAAGTCACACAAGTTCAACAACTCCTTCAGGTGGTAATGCCACAACTCAAACAACGTCACTGAGTGCCAGTCCAGTTAGCAATCTAAGCAATCAAAGATATCCAAATTTGTTTTTCTCTCCACAAGGTATGCCACAGGCTCAAATTACTGGCTTCATTGGGCCTCCATTACCTCAAAACCAGAGATTCATACCAATTAACGGGTACCCTATCCCCCCAGGATATGCTGCTTTCCCTACTGCTCACTACCAACCACAAGGGCCTCCAAGAGTCATCCAGCATTGCCCGCCTCCAAAGAGCCGTTCACCAAGTAGTGCCAGCGGGTCCACCAGTACAGGTCACGTGACCAGCTTACCGTCTTCTGGATCCAACCAAGATGCCAATATCCCTTTGCTATCCCATATGTCTATGCAAAGCCATCCGAGTAGTATAGGAGTACAATCCTTCGGAAGCAAAGGGAACAAATCTTACAAAATAGACTCCAAACAGTCATCATTATTAGAAGATTCTGATATTCACGGACACAACGAGTCAATGATTTCCGCAGAACTGTAAAACTCGCAGTGCCTTTCATATGTACTCTATGCAGAAGAACAGACATAAAAAAAATAAGTTTTATATAAAATATTTTTTATTGAACTGAGGTCATTCCAGATGTTAAACGGACGTTTTTGTTTTCAGGTACCTTCTGTGAAGTTCAAATATAAATACCTAACAAATGGACCTGTAACCAGATCGGAATTTGGTGACAGTGATTGGTTAATTCCTTGTACTAGGAAGACACATTGTACAAAGTAGCATATGATGAATCTAAATGGTGATTTCATATTTTGTGAATATACATCAATCAAATCCTTTTTTTTTATTGTGTGCTATGTATGAATTTATGATAAAACCAAAGATCATTATTGAATTAAAGTCTGCAAAAAAAAAGAAACTAAACAGCTACAGTACTCCAAACCCATAAATATGAACTTAGAGGATGCACATACGAATAGTATGAAAAGGGTAAAAGTCGTTTTTACATTATGTGCCACTTCCCTGCCTTTTTTCTAAGTAATTTGACTAATAATGAACTGGCTGTGCCCACCAAAAGTCTCCCTGCAGCCCCATCTTTCCTCAAACTTTTCCAAAAAGCTGACCTTTAAGTCTTACTTTAATACAAACTTTAGTCGGGGAAGGTCTAGAGGTTCGGTTGTGTAAGTTATGGGAAATCTCTCCAATGGATAAACATTTTAGGTAGAGCAAGGAAGGGTTAGAACACAATATTGCTTTTTTACTGCAATACCCCAGGGACAACAAATGAGTGACAATCTTGACAATGGTATTACAGACAAATATTTAAAAAACAGAACTCTTACCAAATTTATGGGCTAAATTAAGGATTAAAATATGTATATCGGAAACATGCAATTAAGCCTAGTTGCATTTAGAAGTGCACAAGATTGTGCCTACATTGGAATTCCAAAGTCTGCCCAACTACAATGGACACTGCAATGTCAAAAAAAAAAAAAAAAAAACAGAACTCGTCCCTATTATATAGAAAAGAAAATCGTCAACAGGGAAATTTTTTGGCTGAAGTTAGGTATGATTTTTAAATACATGCAATCAAGCCTAGTTGCAATTAGAATTGCACGAGATGGTTACCAAGTTACTTGTTATAAACACATATTCATATGACCATACCACTCCTACAGAATGCCCCACAATGCCAACCTTGCCAGCTCACAGCTTGGACACAATCATATCAGAATGCTGATAGTTAAAGGTGTTTTATAGGTAAAATTTATGTAAAACCTGCACAAGGTTTTTAAGGGTTAACACTGAGGTCATGGTTGCGCAGGCAAGGGCAAGGCAAATTTGCAAAATACATGGCAGAGCTTTGAAAAAACATTAAATGATGACTGTGTGCTTCTGCCAGAGCCTCTCTATATTCTCCATACACTCTGGATGTTATACCGACTCTCTCACACTTTTATCCTGGGAGCTGATTTTTAGATATGGAAGCCGCAGATGTATATTTGTATAGTATGAAATAATATATATTGATATACATTTTCAGTATACAGCAGATTAATCAGTTGCATCTAGTACGTGTCTGCTGCACTGGCAAAAGGTACCCGCCATAGGCACCTGGCAGGTATTTTGGAGAAGGTAGACTTCCAGGCAAGTTGGATCTAAAAGAAAAAATCTGAAACACCCAAATTCCAAATATGAGCTATGCAATTGCTGTCTGCATTGTTTAAGCATTGTTTAGCAGAAAAAATATTAGCTGGCATCCACTATTGGCCTTCTTGAACCCCCAAAGGCTTCCTTGTTATACAAATGATTCCGGGTATATTTAAAGGAATACTGATTATTGCACACTAGGTGATCTGAGCCAAAAGTAAACTTCGTTGGGGAAAATTGGTATAGCTGGATACTAGAGGAGATGGAGGTTTACAAAGAAATATCAAGTAGACATTACCCAACATAATATGAATTTATTTGTCATTTTGAAGTTCTTAAAAGGTACTCTGCTCAATATGCATACTAGCATTCACCTAAACTGCAGCTGGTAGTGCGTCACCCCTTTACGATTTGTGCGAAACGCATTTGGAATATTATCGTTTAGCAATTAGGAGCTGATCACTCTGAAACCACTTCAACATATTATGAACCATATTTTAATATTATGCTATTTACACTGTCAGTTTGTATATATAATTTAGTAGGTTTTTTGTAATTATGGGGTCAGGGAGGGGAGATTGAAACAGCTGTTTTACAGTTTTGTATTATGATGTTATGTACAAATCTTTTTTTGCACAAAATTGTTATGTTTTGTACAGCAGGAATGAAAATACATCTCTGCATTTTATGTGTTTGTGTGTTGACTTCTTTTTTACTTATTTAGTAAGAAAGCAGAAGAAAATGATGTGGGCAGACTTTGTTACCAATGTCATGGTTAGGGATTGTGACATCTCTAAAAATGCTATATATATCCATTCACTAGAAACCAATGACATCATTTAGAATGCAGCCTATGTACACAAAAGGGATTGGTGACAACTGGGAAAGCATTTTAATACAGCTGGTAACGTCATTGAACACGCCTATTATGCACCTACAATTTATCCATACCATAGAGACCAGTGACATCACGTAGAATGCAGCCAATACATTCACTAGAGACCAGTGACATCACTGAGAATGCAGCATATCCAATCACTAGAGACCAGTGACATCACTGCGCATCCAGCCTATCCATTCACTAGAGACCAGTGACATCACTGAGAATGCGGCCTATCCATTCGCTAAAAACCAATGATATAACTTAGAATGCAGCCTATCAATTCACTAGAGACCGGTGACATCACTGAGAATGCAGCCTATCCAATCACTAGAGACCGGTGACATCACTGAGAATGCAGCCTATCCATTCACTGGAGACCAGTGACATCACTGAGAATGCAGCCTATCCATTCACTAAAAACCAATAACATCACTGATAACGAAGCCTATCCAGTAACTAGAGACCAGTGACCTCACTGAGAATTCAGCCTATCCATTCACTGGAAACCAGTGACCTCACTGAGAATTCAGCCTATCCATTCACTAGAGACCAGTGACATCACTAAGAATGCAGCATATCCAGTCACTAGAGACCAGAGACATCATAGAGAATTATTATTATTAATAAACAGGATTTATATAGCGCCAACATATTACGCAGCGCTGTACATTAAATAGGGGTTTCAAATGACAAACTAATACAGACAGTGATACAGGGGGAGAGGACCCTGCACCGAAGAGCTTACAATCTAGTAGGTGGGGGAATTTACACACAATAGGATGGGAGATATGTAGTGGTGGGAAGTAGTGATGGTTTCAAAAGACAGAAGAAGATGGGTAGGTAAATTTGAATTAATAGGTTTTGAGCGCTCCTTTAAATGAGCAGAAAGTAGGAGCAAGCCGAATAGGACGAGGAAGACCATTCCAGAGAATTGGGGCAGCTCTGGAGATGTCTTGGAGCCGTGCATGTGATGAGGTTATGAGTGATAATTAGTAGGTCATTGGAGGAGCGGAGAGAACGGCTAGGGGGGTATTTTTCTATCAGTTCAGAAATGTAGATGGGACAGGACAAGAGCTGTGGAGGGATTTGAAGGCAAAGCACAGGAGATGAATTTGATTCTAAGGTGAATTGGAAGCCAATGAAGAGAACTACAAAGAGAGGCAGCGGAAGAGGAGCAGAGGGAAGGATGGATGAGTCTGGCTGCAGCATTCATAATAGATTGTAGAGGGGAGAGTCGGGTTAGTGGAATACCAGCGAGAAGGAGGTTACAGTAGTCCAGACGAGAAATGATAAGAGCATGTACAAGGAGTTTGGTGGTCTCTGGGGACAGGTAGGGGCGGATTTTGGAGATGTTGCATGGGTGAAAGTGACAGGACCTGGAAATGTTCTGAATATGGGGGGTAAATGAGAGGGCCGAGTCAAAGGTGACACCAAGACAACGTGCCTGAGGGGAGGGATGAATAACAGTGTTATTAACAGAAATATATCAGGGGAGATTTGGAATTTGAGGGGGGGGGGGATGAGCGCATGATTTGTATTAGAAGGGGGTGATCAACAGTGTCAAACGCAGAGGAGAGATCAAGGAGAAGGAGCAGGGAAAAGTTGCCTTGAGACTTAGCTCTGATGAGGACATTGGCCACTTTAATAAGGGCTGTTTCAGTGGAGTGGGCAGCTCTAATACCAGACTGGAGGGGGTGAAGGAGAGAGTTGGTGCTCAGGTAATGGGTGAGTCTTTTGTAGACAAGGCCTTCAAGAAGTTTGGAGACATAAGGGAGAAGGGAGATAGGACGGTAGTTGGAGGGTAGGGAGAGGTCCAGTGAGGGTTTCTTTAGGATAGGGAGAATTATGGCATGTTTAAAAGCTGAGGGGTATTTACCAGTAGAAAGGGAGAGGTTGAATAGTTGGATTAGGGCAGGGGCCAGGGTGGAGGAATGGGCACCGAGTAGATCAGAGGGAATTGGGTCAAGCAGACAGGTAGTAGTCGGAAATGATGAGAGAAGAAAAGAGACTTTGTCCATAGTAACAAGGCTAAGGGAGGCCAGTGATGATTTACAGGCGGAAGGGGGGGTATGACAATGCAGCCAATCCAATCACTAGAGACCAGTGACAACTCTGAGACTGCTGCCTATCCATTCACTAGGAAGTGGTGACATCCCTGAGAATGCAGCCTATGCAATCACTAGAGAGCGGTGACATCACTGAGAATGCAGCCTATCCAATCACTAGAGAGCGGTGACATCACTGAGAATGCAGCCTATCCAATCACTAGAGGCTTATGATATCAATAATTGACCTTAAAAAAAAATTTTTGCAGACTGTGTTACTATTAAAAAGAACTGGGTTCATCTAAGGATTGTTATTTTTTTTTTTTTTTGTTTTTCATTTTTTAATTTTGGTTATTTTCTTTGAAAATCTGTTCACAATAAAACACACGTTGAGAAGTTAAATCTCCCACAGACCACATCACCGGCAGTCAGCTTAGAGACGTCAGACCCAGATGGATTGATCAAAGCCTTTCAACAGCATTCTTGTGTTGTGCTAGGTGCAGAGAGCTTTGTCGCTGTTAATCATGTGCTGAACATCTATTTTACATGTTTCCAAATAGATTGCAGACTGACCACAGCGGAGGGGTGGAATGTACTAAGATGGTTCATAAACATTTCCATGATGTTTACAAGTAAATCCCTGGGCAGCCTTTGTTTTTCTATCAGCATTTCATCAGAATTATGGAATTGTGTCCATCAAAAAAACTCAAACTCATCCATTTATCCTTAATAACCGCCTATTTAGAAATGTAAAGTTATTATTTTCTAAGAATAAAATGTAATAAAAATATACTGATCTGACATTTCAGCTTCATCCACATCACTAAGCACATCAAAAGCCAAGGATCCCAGGAAAGCAAGATTCCAAATGTTGTAAAAGAAAAATGAGCTATCTATGTTGTTTATAACAAGAAGAAAAACTTCTGTAGATGTAGATCGAGAAATAGATTAGAGAAGTAGATAGATGGATGTAAGAGAGATACATAATGTAAAAAATAGGAGAAATGAAAGACATATGTAAAGATAAATAGGACAAATAGATAAAAGTATGCTAAAACAGATTTATAGGAAGATGTAAAGGAACATAGGTTTTGTAAAGGTTGATGTAAAAAGAGACAGATAAATATATGTAATGATAAATACAAATAGAGAGGTATAGAGAGATGGGTTATGTAAAAGATAGAAAGAAACTGAAAGATAGATGTAAAGATGTAAAGATATAAAGAGAGATACATTTATGAAAGCTCTCCAAGACTGGAGAAGATAGATTATCATGGGATAACCTGGGTGATCAAGCAAACCTGAGATTGATCTGGTCCAGGATTGAGAATTTTTGCCAACTAATTGCAAATTATTTTTGGATAATCCATTTTAGGTTTCCTGGAGGACTTTAATAAACCAGGCCCAGTGTATGTATATCCATTTTTTATCATCTTTACCTCTGTTTATCTATCTATCTATCTATCTATCTATCTATCTATCTATCTATCTATCCCTCTATCTATCTATCTATCTATCCCTCTATCTTTCTATCTATCTATCATTCTATCTATCTATCTATCTATCCATCTCATCTATCCATCTCATCTATCTATATCTATTCCTACATATATCACTTTCTATCTATTTTAACATAATAGGCCTGATTTATTGATAGATAGATAGATAGATAATGGATAGATAGATAGATAGATAGATAGATGATGGATAGATAGATAGATAATGGATAGATAGATAGATAGATAGATAGATAGATAGATAGATAGATAGATAGATAGATAGATAGAGGGATAGATAGATAGATAGATAGATAGATAGATAGATAGATAGATAGATAGATAGATAGATAGATAATGGATGGGTAGATAGATAGATAGATAGATAGATAGATAGATAGATAGATAAAACGAGATAGACAAAAATAGAAAACGGTGTATTTTTACATCTCCTTGCAGAAAGATAGATGATAAGCGGATAAATTGATTTTTTTCCCCAATTTTTCAGCAGCTTTAAGTTCTTTAAAAGAAGTAAAACCTTTCTCTACATGTAGAAGGAATAGATGGATTTCCTGTATGTACATATATAAAGTTGTGAGGAGAGATCAATGTAAATACATTCTGTACATAAACAGACAGATATTAGCAGAGATAACATCGATCTTGTTCTTTATCACTTTGCTTGCAGAGATAAGGATGATGTAAATACAGATAGATACCTACCGTATTTAATGTACAGCGCTGCGTAATATGTTGGCGCTATATAAATCCTGTTTATTAATAATAATAATAATAATAATAAACCAGTATTTTCTTTGTATTTTTTAGCACTTTAAGATGTCAAACCTTCATCTACATATAGGAGGGAATAGATGGATATTCTGTATGTACATAGACAGATAAATATTTGTGAAGAGAGATCAATGTAAATACATTCTGTACATAAACAGACAGATAGAAGCAAAGAGAAATAACAAAGTTTCTTGTTTTTGCTGCTTGCATAGATAAAGATGATGTAAAGACAGATTCGGAGATCTTTTTATTTCTATGTTTCTATTTTATGTAAAACCTTGATCTACACCTATAAGGGAATAGATGGAAGTTCTGTATGTACACGGATAGATATATAGTTGTGCAGAGAGATTGATGTAAAAACATTTTGTACATAAACAGATGTAGAGAGAGATAACTGGGTTCTTGTTCTCTATACATCTGCTTGCAGTTCTGTAATAGAAGTCAAGTCTTTTCAGCAATGTGTGACTGAGCTCTTTTTTTCCCTAGCACAGCAATCTGTAAAATATGTGTTGGTTTTTCTTGCTCTGCCTCGGCAGACTAATAATATTTATCCTAATGGTGTCACAAAATATTAAGCGTCAGGCCGTGGTAGATTCACCTTTCGACAGCCATACAGTGAATGGTAACTTTCAGGAATGCTGCGGCTCCAGCTTTTCACAGCCAGCCCATTAAAGGAAATTTGGAAGAGAAGCCATATATATATTTTTTTTTATTTTACTGTGCAGAGCTGAAGGGGAAGAAATCTTTCCAGAGCAGGAGGAAATACAGGACCCAAGTGTTGCTGGAGAGTTCCCCATATTCATAAAATTATTCATTTTGGAAGGTAAAAAGTTATGGGCAGGAAAGGCTGGAGGGGTACGGTAAGAGGTGAGATCATAGGCTTGTTCGTTCAGGGAGGGGCGGTAAAATGAACTGCGCATATAATAGTTCACCTCCAAAGGGTTGGTGTCATGGGAGAAAAAGGTAGTCCAATTTGGGGGTTCTACTATAAATAATAATGTGATCATCAGGGTAACATAAATTGAGAATAAAAAAAGACCAGTTTTCCATTATCATTCTGATTTTTTTTTAAACAGCAATTAATGTGTTTATGTAAGCTAAAGCAGCTAGTGTTGGTTCCTAAATATGTCTTAGAATGAACGTTCTATAATCCCATGTACAGCAACTCCTAGGGGCTGGATGTACAGTGAAAGCAGGGGAGTGAGTAGAGGGATGAGCTCATCAGTCTGCTGCTGCTCTTTCACTGTCCAATCACAGAGTAAAAGAATACAAAATGCAAGAGGCACTGGGACTTTAAATATCCAATAAAAGTGTATAGTATAGGCCAAGAGTCGGCAAAGTTTTATGGCTACTAGGCAATTTATGGGGTGGCCAGGAGCACACTAGGCCGGACTCGCCCTAATGACTCCGCCCACCACCAGGGAACGCCCCCTGAAGTGAAGAGAGATTTCCCTTCAGGGAACGTTCCCTATTTACCGCGGCGGCGAAAGTATCAACACCGGCCACAGTAAATATTTATTTGTATAATAATAATTTAATAATAAGAGATGTCAGTGCAAGGGGGTGGCACCGGAGCTCCGGTAGTTCCTAACGCCCCCTGGCCGATCCGGCATAATGCCCGCCAGGGGGCGTTAGGAACTACCGGAGCTCCGGTGCCACCCCCTTGCAGTGACTTCTCTTATTATTATATTATTATTATATAAATAATTATTTATTATTATGTCGGAACGAACTACCGGCTAGGCCGCATCTGGCCTAAAGGCTGGAGTTTGCCGACCCCTGGTATAGGCCAACTGAATGAATGGTCACCCTAGGTAGGAGAACACAGCCAGATGTAAGAAGGGCCCTGGACTCTCCCCAATCCAACAGGAGCCCCCCAAGTCAGTTCGATGATCGGTAGTCCATGTTAGTTCTGCACAGGGGCCCACTGTCAGTTACCTCTGCCACTGTCCACAGCAAGTACCGGATAAATGTACGTAGAAATCAGCGCCCAGTAATGTGATGGGAAAATCTATAATTTAATGTCCACCAGAAAAACTATAGCTTGTATTTCTGTTGTTGGATAATAAGATGTGAACTCTCCAATCAAGTGATTTGGCTCTGCTTTCTTATATCTTTTATCCAATCACAGGGGAGGTGGGCAGGGAGGTGACCTGGCTGCCTTGCTAATTGTTCTTGTTATTGCTTTGCAGTCTAGAAGGGTTTTGTAAATGTAAAATAGAAATCCTTTGGCAGGTAAAACACTTCCCTTACATGGATTTCAACTTTTTTATTTTGCTGTTTCACCCGAGTTCAACTTTATTAAACTGAATAGCAGAAGGAGTGGAAATAGGATTGCATTAGAGACCAGTGTATTTTATAAGAGGAGCGAGAAAAACCGGTGGCCGGTCATAGTGGAAAAATATGCGCATGCACTGAAAGAACATTTCGTCATGATCCCATTTGTAAAAGTGTAAATGTGCTCAAAAGTGTATGCGGATGCTAAGAAGTAACTTTGGTATTTGCTTCCTGCTGTTAAAAAATTAAACCTGTTGGGACTTCCAGGAATATAGAAAACTTGGAACTTACTGTAAACCCCCTAGTGTTTTCCTGGACAATCTTACCGGCCCTGGGCACCTACACCTAGGAGGGCGAGAGGGAGGTGCTTTGTAGTAGTAGTAGGGTTTCCTCTGGTGGCAATGCTGCACCCTCATAGACACAACAAATTGGCCCTGATTTATTAAAGCTCTCCGAGGCTGAAGAGGATTCACTTTCATCAGTGAAGCTGGGTGATCCAGCAAACCTGGAATGGATCAGGTCCAGGACTGAGAACATTTGCTAGCAAATAGCAATGGATTTTGAAAATATCCATTCCAGGTTTGCTGGATCACCCAGCTTCACTGATGAAAGTGAATCCTCTTCAGCCTCGGAGAGCTTTAATAAATCAGGCCCAGTGAGTTTCTGATATGTGAGTAATAAAACACAACCAAAATGTGAAAGAGGGAGGCATAATTGATCCTATTTTACTGACTAGTGCTATACAACAACAATTGCATCAATATTGTCTTCTAAAAACAACTTTAATAAAATATTATTTTAAAACATTTTTTCACAGACTTGTATTTGTGTTATCTTGATTACATTGACATATCAGACTTTTCCTCGACGCGTTTCGTGACTTTGGTCACTTCTTCAGGAGGAATACAAAGTCTGTTCTATAAATACAATGATACTTAATTAGAATCATACATATTTATACATCCTCATTAATATACAAATTAAATTATTATAGACATTATTTTCTTACACATCTGTTTAATTAAATGGAATCAAGCCCCTTTCTGGGTAGTCAGAAAGTAAGAAAATAACGAAAGAGAAAGAAAGAGTAAAAAGAAATGACAATGACGAGTGAGATTGGAACCCTTTTTTTCCCATCTATGTCTGCTCAGTGCGAGATCGGGTGACGTAGGGAGAATATAGTAAAGTAATAGTAATTAGTGCCAGGCACCAGGACAAATACTATAATAATAATTGTGCTATCCACCCCTTGTGTACTACGTCATGTTTACATCACTTAGGAAGAAGACGGAGGAACGGGAAAAAAGATGGTGGTGCCCAGTGAGTACGAAGGGAGGGATCAATGGATCTGTGAAGGTAAAGGTGAATGAGTTATTTTTTTTAATTTACCTCTGCTTTATTTAAAAAAAAAATCCAAGGATTAGAAATCATGTACCAGCAAATCTTCATCAACACAAGATGGGACTTTGGTAGGGAAACTGATATGTAGGTGGTTTGCAACACCAATTGACTCTGCATTGAAATCTGTAATAAAAGAAAGAGAATAAATTAGAAGCATAATTGTATATAAAACAATACAATCCATAGTGATCATTTTTATTATCATAATTATTATTATTATTATTATTATTATTATTATTAAGCAAGATTTATATAGCGCCAACATATTACGCATCGCTGTACATTAAATAGGGGTTGTAAATGACGAATACAGACAGTGACACAGGAGGAGGAGAGGACCCTGCCCCTAAGAGCTTACAATCTAAGAGGTGGAGGAAGTATCACACAATAGGAGGGGAGATATGTAGTGACGGTTTCAAAAGACAGAAGAAGACGGGTAGGTGAGGTTGAAGCGTTGGGTTTTGAGTGTTCTTTTAAATGAGGAGAAAGTAGGAGCAAGCCGAATAGGACGAGGAAGATAATTCAAGAGAGTCAGGGGAGCCCTAGAAAAGTCTTGGAGCCGTGTGTGTGATGAGGTTATGAGTGAGGAAGTCATTAGTAGGTCATTGGAGGAGCGGAGAGAGCGGCTGGGGGGGGATTTTTCT